>NC_086254.1:17737162-17901358 GCF_021018805.1 Prinia subflava
GCCACTGCAGCAGCAGGGAGAGGCCCTCTGAGAGCTGCTGCTGCTCTGAGCTGAGGCTGGGAACCGCCAGGAGCTGCGCTGGGGCTGCCCCTGCACCCAGCTCAGGACAGGGACACAGGGAAACCTCGGGGTTTAACAGCTTTGGCTGCTCTAATGCTGCCAGAGAGGCCCATTCTGATTTCAGAAAGGGCTCTCAGTGCTTTTCCACAGACTCATGGGTTTGCAGACCTCAGAATGAGCTAGAGAGCACCAGCCATGAGCATTTTGCTCAGCGTTGGCTGCTTTACCTGTGTGCAGAACCACAACCCACTAAATTCCTTTTGAACCCTGCTGCCACATTCCAGCAGCCCCAGAGGGGCTGTCACAAGTCCAAGGCTCTGCACCACAAACCTGCCCCTCATCCAGCCCCACACCTCAGCACAGCCCAGGAGCCAACCTGCAAGGAGACTGACGAGCTGAGCAAACTGGAAAATACTGGGAGCCAGGTGGAAACCAGTGCCCTGGATCTTCCTTGACTCATTCACCAAGTGTCAGAGCATTCCTACAGCTAAATCAGCAGCGCTGCCCCAAAGGACACTAACACCACAGCCAAGCCTCATCAGCACACTGGGCTGACAAAATAAGATTATTCTGCTCAAGACAAACTCAAATCCACAGCTTTCTTCCAGCTTTTGAATAACCTTGCTTTTGGGAAGAAAAGGACGGGCCACCCTGAGCATTTCCCCACGGCAGTGCCTCACCATCCAATTTTCCACGCTCTGCCAGCCAGGGGGGATTTGTCTGGGAGCTGGGGTGGGCACACCCAGCACCCGCCCGGCCGGAGGGGCTCCCACAGCCAGGGCTGTGTCCGGAGGTGTCAATGGCAGGGCTTTTGTCACTCCCGTGCTGATGAAGGCAGCGTTTCAGGAGCATGGGCACAGCTCAGAAACATTTCCAGCGTGGCTTTTCCCACAGCCCCGCGATGCTGCCGAGCCCAAGCTCCACGTGGGGACACAAAGGTAGGCAGGGAGCAATTGCTCCATCCCTGCTGCTGACACCCCAGGACTGCCCAGCGAGGTGGTACCCAAATCCCACAGCTGGCAGAGCACTGGGGAAAGCCCGTGGTGCTCCACGGATCAGTGAGGAACACGGCTCTCCGAAATGCAGCAGAGGAACACAAAAGGCAGAAGATAAAAACACCCACCTCACCAGCACGCTACGAGCATCCCTGACAGGCTACACCCAGCTCTTCCTCATGGAGGAAGGGCAGCTACAGTGCCACATTCTCCTCATTTTTATCCTATGAGGGCTGGCCAGGGGAGCAGGATTTCTGATGGCTTTTGGAATGAAATGACAAAGCTACATCACCTCCTTTTTCATATATAAAATACGTGAAATAAATACGTTTGCTTGGTCCTCCTGAAGCTGCAGCTCTTTAAGCACCAGAGGAAACGGGACAGTTTGAATGGAATGCCTTGGGAAGGCAGAGGCTGGAAGCAGAGGGCAGCAAGGGGATACAGAGGACTGGGAAGGGTGAGCAAGACCAAACTGGAAGCGTGACCTGTGAACACTGAACACAGTGCTTGACAGAGGGAGACACACAAAACCTGCACTTGCACCTGCAGGGACTGCACCCTCCCCTCCCCACGGAGCTTCCCACAGGGCACACGGAGCTCCCAGCACTTCTATCCTCAGTTAATCCCCGCTGCTGCAGGATAAACATCCCCATCTGATCTGTGACACCATCTGTGGGGTGGGCACCACGTCTCCCCGGGTCTCAGGAAATGAACCCCACATGCACCTTACTCAAAGAATGAGGAGATGCAATACTTTAATCAAGTGTGACCCATCTGCCAGTGGATCCCCATCCCTGGAGTGTTTGAGGCCAGGCTGGAGGAATCTGCTCTAATGGAAGATGTCCCTGCCCATGGCAGGGGGGTGGAACGAGGTGGTCTCTAAGGGTCCTTTCAACCCAAACCATTCCATGATTCTACATTCAAATCCTCTACAAACTACAGGTAAATCAGCCAACACTTTGATTTTCTCCTTAAGCTGCTCATCTTGGGGTGAAAACCAAGCATTTTGTGCATCAAGAGGGAACAAAGCATAAGTGGGTTAGACAGTTTCTTACTCGTAGGGAGAATGAGGTTTTAATTCTTCTCCCCTCAAGAGCAGCCTGCAAACGCCCAAGCGAGACCTGCTTTGATTGACCACCCTGAGAAAATAATGCCAAGAGAACTGAACCCCACAAGGAAAGCCAACAAACACCCCAAACCTGAGGTACTGGCAGCAGAGCCAAACCCCCTTCAGTGGATGGAAGCAGGCAGCCATCGCTCGACAAGACAAATTAACGATTGTCAGTAGCAAATTCTGTTCCACTGATTCAGACACGCATCCAACATCTGCCCACATCCACGCGGGGAAGCTCGGGAATACTCTGCATACAAATGGTGACAGCTTAGCTCATCTCAGCTGCTCCTTCCAGCACGTTTCCAGGCAGGAGCAGCCTCTCGCTGCAAATGGAGCTGCACCTCGCGTGGAGCCACCACAGCAAATGGAAGGAGAAACTCCCTTTAAAGTGATGGCAGCTGCCCTCTGCGAGCTGCAGCAGGACTGCATTTCTAGGTGCTCAAAAACACCAGGAAAAATCGTCTTCCCTCAGCCAATCCTCCCCTGTGCTGGCGTGGCAGGCAGGGATGCAGGCAGAAATCTCCATCCCTCACCTGAAATGAGCTGTTTCTGCTCCTTGCAGGTTGAATCCCTCCAAGGTAGGAGGGCAGGTGTGCGCCCCTGGAAACACCTGGCCAGGAAACTTCCCTTTTCCCGGGTGAGTTAGACTTAAAATAAAGAAATACCCAACAACCACAGGTAAAAAAGGCAACACCCAGAAAGGGGGGCAGCCCCACGCCCAGCCTGGTGGGGGTTTGGGACGAGAAAGAAGAGACAGCACGGGAAGAGGCAGATGGAAGGGACAAGGGGGCAATGCCAGCACGACAAGGGCAATGCCAGCATGGCACTGGGATGCTTGGGAGGTGCACGGCACATCCAGGCACCGCCAGTGACACCAAGCAGCACCACCCCAGCCCCACAGCCACGAGGATGGGCACCAGCATCCCCATCCCGGCTGGAAAACACCCGGGATTCAACAGGATGCCACCCACCTCGTCCACCTTAAACGCCAAACCCTCGCCGTGGGCACCGGGGGGTGCAACAAAGCCGGGCAACGCCGGGGTGCCGTGACCTCAATAACGCTTCCCCCGCGCAAAATTTAGGGCTGGGCGTGGACAGCTCCTTTTTTCCCTATTATTTTTTATTCGAAACGCTTTTTCGTTACGGTTTCCCATCACTGATTAATGACCGTTTTTAATCACCGCTGCCTCCCCCCTCGAGGCGGCTGCAGAACATGGCCCCGCTGCCGCCCCTCCTGCCGCAGCCCGGCCCCACCTGCCGGGAGGAGCGGGGCCGAAACCGGCACAGCGGGGCGAGAGCCCCAGATCCGCCCTTCTCCATCCATCCCTCCATCCCTCCATCCCTCCATCCGTCCATCTGTCCATCCTTCCTTCCATCCATCCTTCCATCCATCCCTCGCCCGCCGCACCTGCCCCGGCGCCCGCGCTGCCGCAGGGGCCGCGCCTGGCGCTGCCGCAGCCCCGGGGCGCCGGCACCGGGACACGCCCCTCCCGTCGCTTTTGGGATGAAATGGCCGGATTTCGCTTCTCCGGGGTTGATTTTTTTAAATTTTATTTTCCTCCCCCGTTCTCCGCGCGGGACGCGGCGAAGCGAGAGCGTGCCCGGGGGTTCGGCGCCCCCCGGCCCACGGCAGCCCCCCTGCCCGTACCTGCCGCTGCGGGGGTGTCCGCGCCGGAGCCGGCTGGTGACAGCGGTGGCGGTGACGGTGACAGCGGCGGCGGCGGCGGCGCGGGCGGGGCGGGGGCGCGCGCGGGCTCCGGAACCTTCGCCGCGCCGGCGGGGCGGGAGCGCGCGCGCGCGTGCGCGGAGCGCCGCCCCCCCCTCCCCCCCCCCCCCGCGCCCCCCGCCGCTCCCGGGGAGCGCCCGCCCCGCCCGCGCGCGCCCCCGCCGCCCGCGCGCGCCCCCGCCGCCGCCGCCGCCCCATTGTCTGCGGGGAGCGGGGGCGCGCGCGCCGCCCCGCCCGGCAGGGGGCGCTGCCCCGGTGCCCCCGCGCCCCCCGCGCCCCCCGCGCCCCCCGCGCCCCCCGCGCCCCCCGCGCCCCCGGGCCGGGCCCCGGGGCGGCCTCGGCGGGGCCGCGGTCCCGCACCGAACCCGCCCCGCACCCGCCACCGCCCCGGGGGAGCGGGGCACCGCCTCGCCCGGCCCTGCCGCCCGTGCCCGGCCCGGTTCTCATCCCGCACCCGCTGCGGGCGCTGCTGGGCACGGCCCTCAGCGCCCATGGAGATGGCGGCGAGCGGCTCCATCCCCTCAGCAGCCTCAGCACAGGTTTCGCTTCATCCCGGGGAGCTCCGGGCTGACAAAGGGAGCGCGGCCGCCTCCTGCACACGGCGGCAGCTCCGCAGCATCACCCGCGGCAGCACAGCGGAGGGGAGAGGCCGCAGAGAGCGCGGAGGGACGCGGTGGCCGCTGTCACCGGCGCCCGGTTCAGCAGACACCTGTCAGAGGGAGCAACAGGTGACAGCAGAACGGCCCCGAGCTGCCGGGGCTCCCGCACCGCCCCGCACCGGCCCGGAGCAAAGGGAGAGGCTGAAAACACAGATCCTGATCCCAACAGATCCCTCTCGACCTTGCCTGCTTCATCTGGAGCAGCAGAGAGCTGCCTTTGCTCAGCCTGGAAATGTTGTGCACACAATTCGATGGAATTACGACCTTGTGTTAACAATGTTACTATCCCTAATAACTGGATTTAATAGAGAAACTGCAGGAGGGCAGGATCCAGTTTTCAGTTTTTCCTGAGAAACATTGAGGTGCAAATCAAGGAGAAACATCCAGTCTAAGAACAGGATTTTTGGGAGAGAAAGAGATGAGGAGCCTGCAACACCAGGTTCTTCTTAAAGCCTTTTGTACCTGTAGTTGTTGGGTATTTCTTTATTTTAAATCCAACTTAGATAGGAAAATGGAATTTTGCTCATCAGGTCTTTCCAGAAGCTCACACGTGCAGCACCAGTCTGCTTTTTAAAGCAGATCAGATTGGAAATGGTCTGTCTTGGTTTGGAATAAAGGCTTATGGAGTGTCAAAGCTATTCTCATAGTACTACAGTACCAATAGCTGCAAACTTACAGATTAAAGTTGTACAAAAAAAAATGATCTATGAATATGCAGTGTTATGAGATAGTGGGGTTTGTTTGCTTGTTTTCAGGTCAATAGCATGGGTGAGCCATCTAAAACCAGAGGAATTGTTCTTTTCTGCCCATTTTTAAACTTCCTAAAAAGTACCCACTATAATTTAGCTGGAGAATTTTCCTAGATTAGACACATCTCCTCTCAAAAATCACAGCTTTGGGAATTATAAAATAAACCCTACAGTGCTACCAGGGGATCTGTCCTGGTGAGATGACAGAAATCAAGGTGAATTGCAGTGCAAGCAGCTCGAGCCCAGTCTGGGGCAGCAGCTCTTCCAGCAGGCAGCGTGGGATGCACAGAACATCAGGCTGGCTGGGAATCAGCATCCTCCAAAGGATTATTTCTTCATCTAAAGACAGCAAAGCTGAAGGAGACTCTGGGCATCATTTCTTGAGTGCTCAGCATGACAACACCTGTCTTTCTAAAGTTACCTCAAAGCCCACTTGTATCTGCCCGAGTTCTCAGCAACAAATCCTGTCTGGATCCCAGAAATCCTGGGCTGGCAGCGAGGCATTGTTAGCCAGAGCCAGCTATGCTCAGGCACAGCCACGTCCAGGCCTTTTAGGAGATCTCTTGGCAGAGGTTAGTCAAGAGTGAAACGCTTCAATTGCTGCAGCAGCACCGAGATGTTCCCAGAACTGCTGGGGCAGCCCAAGCCCCAAAGCGCAGCCCCGTGTGGGAAGAGCTCACAGTGATCAGCAGATCCTGCCCCAGCTGAGAGGAGCTGCAGAGAGGCTCTCTAAGGACAATTTCTTACCTGTGTGTGCAGCAGGCTGGCAGCTGATGTAGAGTTTAATTACTGCACTGAGCTCTTCCGGCTCTTCTTCGTGTTCACAGGGGCTTTTGTTTATTGGAGAAGGGATCTGGGAATTTGTCCTACCATTCTCAGGCCAGGCTCCTTGTTCCTCCCCACTCCTGGCTCACAGTGCTGCTGGCTGCACACTATTTTAACAAAACACTGTAAAGGAAACCTTTAGGGAGGAAACCGTGGGTTCTTTATCTTCCATACCTGTTTCTTCATCCCTAAGACCGGGCTTATTTTCCTCCCAGGTGAGGTTTGTCACCTCTTTCATAACTATCAGGATAGGACACCACTTCCTAAGTCTCACCTGCAGTGGGAAGGGACTTGCAGAGCTGCAGCTACCTTAGAAATTCTGGGTTATATTGGATTATATTCTGGGTTATACAAGCCTGATGTCCCCAGGGCCTCCTCTGGCCACAAGCTGCTTCATTTGAGTCACTTAATTCAGCTTAAGCCTGGTTTTTGCAAAACCATAATGATCCCAACTGAAATAAATACTCAAATTCTGCACTGGCTTAATTCCATTAAAGCACTACCCAGATCCTTTTGCAACCTGTCCGTTAAAGTTCACCTAATTAAAGGAAATGGGTTAATTGCTTTCAAAATGCGATTTTGAAAGCGCCGAGGCAGGATCGATGTTCCCAGAGCCCCTGCAGGTGCCGGCAGCGCCTCGCCGGTGCGGAGCCCCGGGCAGGCACCGAGCGAGGCTCCGGGGCCGTGGCGCTGGCCCGGGACAGCAGCTGCGTTTCGTAAGCCCCGGGAGCCGGGAGCGGCGAGTTACACAAGCGCTCGCAGCCGTGTCACGGCAGGACAGGCAGCGCGGCTCGGCGGGATCGCAGCTCAGCCCGCCCCTTCCCACACACCAGACACGGACCGCAGCGGGGCACGGGGGTCTCCACACGAAGGAACTTCACGGTTCGGTTTTCACAGCACCCCCAGCACCGCGCCAAGGCCAGCGGGACCGCGGGGATGTGACCTGGGGACAGAGCAGCGCAGGCGGCCAGCGGGCCGTGACTCAGCACAGAGCCAGCCAGGTCCTCAGCAGTGCTGAGCTCGGGATAAACAAACTCAGCCTTTCACCCTGACCTCTTTAGCAAACGGAGAGACCCAAAAAATCCAGGCCAAGGCACTTCGAATGTCTTTCACTGGTCCCTCTTGACCCCACACCATCTGAAAAAGCATTATTCCCGTCTCTTGTCAGCTGTGTGGAAGCCACACCGAGCCCAACACCTAAACAATACCCCTAAGGACAGATATATTTTTAATTAATCATTATTCCATTTCTAAATTGCCAGCTGCAAGAGGCTTTCAGATCACTTAAAGCCGGTGTCTGTAAGAGGCAGAGCTGACTCATCAGGGAGGCACAGGATGTGTTCACTTACGGGACCCTGTGGGAATTACCGGGCTCCTGAGTTCACATCCCTTAAAGCCAAGATTCCCTCGGACCTGGAGTCACGGAAGGGCAGTTCCTGGCATTAGCTTCCCCCTTCCCTGACAATTCTCAGAGATGCCAGTAGCCAGGAGGGGCTTTATTCCTGGAGGAGAGCAGCCACCAGAGCTCTGCCAGCTCTGCCAGGGGCAGGGAACATCTCTGGGTGAAAGAGGCTCCGCTCCAAACACCCCAGCACTGCAGACTGAGCCCTGAGCTGCTCTCGTTCAGCGGGCAGAGGCTGCTCTGGCACTGCCCATCACCTGTCCTTGAGCACTCCCCGCAGGACGGCGCTCACCGGGGAGCAGAGAGGGCAGCAGGATTGATCCTGAGCTTCCCAGGGCAAGGGTTCAGCTGGCTCTGAGGCAGGGATTGCATCATGCAGCACCGCGGCAGCTCCTGCAGCGATGTTGTCACACGAACGGAGTCACCAGGAACTCTGGCCCGCGGGAGTTTCCTGAAGGAATCTGGAGCTGTCCCCCCATCCCAGTTCCGCACCCCAGTTCTGCTCCCTGCGGGGCCGGGTCAGAGCCCGCGGGGCCGGGGGGGTTCGAGGGGCTTCGGGAGCCATCTGCTGTCACCAGCCCGGATTACAGCGAGGGCTGAGGGCACCGGGAGCGCTCTGCTCCCTCCCACCCGCACACGGATGAGCCTGAACCACCTTCCCAGAATCACTGGAGTTGGAAAAGACCTCCGAGATCACCTAGTCCAGCCTGTGACCTGCCCCCACCTTGTTAACCAGACCAGAGCAGAGTGCCATGTTGAGTCATTCCTTGGACACCTCCAGGGATGAGGATTACACCACCTCCTGGGCAACCCTTTCCAATGTCTAATCACCCTTTCAGTGGAGAAACTCCTCCTGAGAAAATCCCCAAATTCAACTACAAGCAGAAATAAGAGCCCCTCAGGGAGATCAGCCAGGACTCGGGGTTCTCCATAGGAAACACAGCGTTTCCAATACATGGAAGGACTCAGCTGGAGGGTCTGCACTGCCTAGAGACAGGATTCCAGCCCCCCAGACCCATCAGGTCCTGGCATTAATCCCAGCTCTCACAGGCCCGGGTGGAAGTGAGCGCTCACCCCCTGCTCAGAGGGCCCGGCAGAGCTGCACAGAGCACGGCAGGGGACGGGGAGAGGCTGGGTGCTCGCAGGGCTGGCGCTTTGGGAACTGAGAGGCTTTGTTCCTCTGCAGGCGGCAGAGTGGCACTGGGCCTGGCACGGCACCGTGCCCGTGTCCCAGCCTGCCGCTGACCCTGGCATGACGAGTGTGTGAGCCACCCCAGAATGTGCAGCCCCGGTGGAGGGGAGAGTGAGAGCCCCAGGCTTCAGCACGGTGAGTGTGCAAGGCACAGCCTTCTGCCAGCGTGGAGTGTGAGTGTGCAAGGTGAACCCTTTCACCAGCACGGTGACTGTGCAAGGTGGGCCCCTCCCTCTGTCAGCACGGTGAGCGTGCAGGGCAGGTCTTTCTCCAGCACGGTGAGTGTGCAGGGCAGGTCTTTCTCCAGCACGGTGAGTGTGCGAGGCACGTACAAGGTGCGTACGAGGCAGGTACCAAGTGCATACAGACATGTACAGGGTGTCTGCGTGTCCGTGTGTCTGTGTACAATGTATCTGTACAGGTGTACACCCTGTACACCTATGTTCCAGGGTGTGTCCCAGCTGTTCCTGTATCCCAGCTGTTCCTGTATCCCAGCTGTTCCTGTATTCCAGGTGTTCCTGTATCCCAGCTGTTCCTGTATTCCAGCTGTTCCTGTACTGACTGTTTGTGTACAATGTGTCTGTATTCCAGCTGTTTCTGTATTCCAGCTGTTCCTGTATTCCAGGTATTTCTCTATTCCAGCTGTTCCTTCATTCCAGCTGTTTCTCTATTCCAGCTGTTTCTCTATTCCAGCTGTTCCTTCATTCCAGCTGTTTCTCCATTCCAGCTGTTTTTCTCTATTCCAGCTGTTCCTGTATTTCAGCTGTTTCTATATTCCAGCTGTTTCTCTCTATTCCAGCTGTTTCTCTATTCCAGCTGTTCCTTCATTCCAGCTGTTCCTCCATTCCAGCTGTTTTTCTCTATTCCAGCTGTTCCCGCTGTTCCCGCTCAGGCGCCGCTGCCCCCCCCGGGCCGCCAGGGGGCGCGGGGGCGCGCGGGGCGCGGGGGCGCGCGGGGCGCAGCGCGCGTGCGCGGGGCGGGCGGAAGTGCGGCGGAGCGCGCGGGGCGCCCATGGGGCTCCTTAAAGGCGCCGCCGCCGCGGTGCCGCCGCCCGGTCCCGGAGGGACGCGCCAAGCCTGGCTGGAATGAGCAGGTGGGGCGGAACCCCCGGCACTTCCCCCGACACCCCGTCCCCCACGTCATCCCCCTCGTGGTCCGGCACGCGTGACCTCTGCCTCAGTTTCCCCCGGTGACGGGGGTCGTGCGGCCGCGGCGACCCCCGGGCGCTCCTCCCGGGGAGGGGGCGGACCCCGGGACTGCCGGGGCTGCAGATCCTGAGAGAGAGAGCCGTAGGGCCAGGGGAAGGGGCTGCGGACCCCGGTGGAGGGAGCACAGCCCCGGGCTGGGGGCTCCCAGCCTGGTACGGGTGGGGGAACCCCTCGGGGGGCTGCAGGCTCCAGGCTGGGCTCAGGCCCGGGGTGGGGGCTGCCCGCCGGGGGTCACCGCGCTGTCCCCTGCTCTGGGAGAAGGGTCCGTGCCCAGCGGGACGAGACCCCGGTGCTGTCCGGGCACCCCTGGGGCGGACGATGGGGACCCGCCCTCACCTCCCCGCGGCTGGAGCAGCCCCGGCCAGGGCAGAGCCGGGGTCTGGATTTCCCTGCGGCTCGGGCTGGGCTCACTGGGCCCTTCCAGCCCGGCGAGAGCCCCTTGACCTTCCCCGCAGCCCCCGGCCCTGTTTGCATCGATCCCCCCAGCCCGGGTTTGTTTTCCGCCCGTTTCATCCCGGCGGTCACCGAGCCGCGCTAACACCCCGGGCAAAGCGGGGCTCTGGGCTTAGGGACCCCCTTATCCTGCATGGAAAAGGGAGCAGCTCCCGGCTGAGAACCGAGCTTGGACACACACAGGGGCCCTGGGGGTGCCCCGCTCTCCTGGTACCAACACAGGGGCTGTGTCGGGGCACGTCGCACACGAGGAGTGTGAGTTTATCAGAGCCGCGGGGCTGCGAGCGAGAGATTTCCCTGCCTTGCGTCAGGCGGGGCAGCGGGGCTGGCCCGGAGCCGCGCCCTGCCCGGCGCTGCCCTGCGGGGCCGTGGGGGCCGTGGGGCTGTGCCACGCTGCCCTCCTGCCATGGGCACACCCTGCCCGAGGAGCCCCCGGTCCTGGGGACACCGGGGACACCGGGGCTCTGCGCTCAGGACAGCCCGGCCGCCGGGGGCTGGCACATGTGCGGGGCTGGCACGGGTCCCGCTCGCCCCGCGGGGCTGGCACGGGTCCCGCTCGCCCCGCGGGGCTGGCACGGGTCCCGCTCGCCCCGCGGGGCTGGCACGCGTGGCTGCGGGACAGACCTGTCCCGGCTTGCAGCCTTGGTCGCCCAACAATCCCAGAGCCTGTGCAGGAGAGATTTATGACTTCTCTGACCTTGCAAATTGCTGAGTCAGATGGCAAAGGTTTTTTGCTGCATTCCCAGGCTTTACAGAACCCTGTGGGTTCCCAAAGCCTGGAAGCCCTCCTGCCATGGCCCTGTCCCAGCACGATAATCATCCCCGGGCTGCGGCGAGAGGGAGCAGCTGGTGCTGAATGTGCTGAGGGTCGCTCCCCCACATCCTTGTCCCAGGGAAGGGTGTGACATCCCCTGCTTCCCGAGGGCAGCACAGCAGCCCTGGAGGCTGCAGCCTTGCCAAGCCCCAGCACGATCCGGCAGAAGGTTTGAGATGCCTGAACCCTTTTTGGGGTGCTTGTTGCAAACTCATGAGGGGATCTCCCCCTCCCTGGTGTCCTGCCATGACTGCACGGGGCTCTGCTGCCATCCCAGCCGGGGTGGGGGGCGCTGTCAGGGCATGGCTGGTCCTTGGACTTTGTTCCTTCCTTTCCTTAATTTTCCGAGTGCAGGGAGGGGACAGTCCTCCTTCCCCAAGGACATGGAAGGCTGGACTGTCTCCACCTCTCCAGCCAGGCCGGGCCCGCTGCCAGCGTGGGGCCAGGGGTGTTATCAGGGCTGGGCTGGCCTGGGAGCCAGTCCCTGTCACCCCCCGGGGCACCCTGATTATGGGGGGCCGTGTCCTGCCCTGTGCCGCAGCGATAGCGCGGCGGGCAGGGACAGACACCTGTGCCCAAAATGCTGCACTGGGGAGGCCGGGGGGGCTCCCTGGGGACCCCAGCCCTGGACAGGGCCCCCCCCGCCTCCAGCACCCCCTGCCGTGCCCTGCAGGGGGACAGTGCCATGGCTGAGAAGATGTCACCGAGCCCCGGCGGGGGCATCACACCGCTGCAGCAGATGCTGGCCTCAGGGACAGGCGCCATCCTCACCTCCCTCTTCGGTGAGTGTGGCGGGGTGGGCGCCGGGGTGGGGCTGCCACGGGGGCTGGCGTGGCTAAGGGCTGCTGTCTTTCAGTGACGCCACTGGACGTGGTGAAGATCCGGCTGCAGGCCCAGAGGACCCCCTTCTCCAAAGGTAACCCCTCTGGGGGCAGGGCGGGGGGCTGCCCCCCGGGTGAGCGGCCCGCGGGGTCTCAGTGGCACAGCTGGTGGCAGGGATGGCTCTGCTCTGGAGCGTGGGGCCATGGCGAGGTGGCAGGTTCATCCTCACGGCCCGGGGGCCCTGCTGGGGGAGCTGGGCTCGTGCCTGGCTCTGTCCTCCCCCTCCGCAGCCCGGGCTGAGGGGGTCAGCGCTGAGCCTGGCAGCCCCCAGCCCTCCAGAGGCTCAGCCTGCTGCAGCTGCTGCCTGTTCCCCTGTTCCCCCTGTTCCCCTTTGTTCCTGTCTCCATGCTGCTCCCCATGGGCTCTGCCCCTCCCGTGGGGTCATGGGCTGGGGCTGGCCCCAAGGGACTGGCTTGGTGACAACAGGAACTGCTTGGGAAGTGGCTGTGGGGACATGCAGCCCCTCACCCACAGAGCCCTCCCACGGCCTGGCTGGGAGCTGTACACACACGTGTGCCCCGGCACCGCAGGGGGTGGTGGCACGTCCCCTGTTGGTCACTCAGTGTGTCCCCATTGTTGTTTCAGTGTTGGCAGCGCAGTCAGTGCCCTGGGGCGCTCAGCCGGCCACATGTGAGTACGCCAGGGGCTCTTGCTGCCAGTGGCTCCTGCTGCCAGTGGCTTTGCTCTCCCAAGCCTTCATCCTGGTTTGCTTCTCCACTGGTGGTAGCTTGGGCTCCTCTGGCTGTGTGCTCATCCCTGCCACAGAGCTGGGTGTCCCCGTCCCCTGGTTCTGGCCATGATCAGAGCCTTGCTGGAGGCTCGTTCCTCTCCTGGCCTTGATTTCAGACTGGTCCACACTGAGGGTTTGGCTCCTTCCTGGAAGATGTGATGGCTTTGGGCTCAGACGTGCTGGGCGTGGGGCAGAGGGGCAGGGTCTCCTGTGTCATGGCAGTGCCCTTGTTTCCTGCTCAGGGAAGTGTTTCCTCTACTGCAACGGGCTCATGGACCACCTGTACGTGTGCCAGAACGGCAACGGCTGCACCGCCTGGTACAAGGCCCCCGGCCACTTCACTGGCACACTGGTAGGGGCTCCAGGCATGGGCAGGGGCCTCCCCACCCCAGAGGGGTGTCGGGGTGTTTTCTGGGGGGTTGTTTGTCCTTCTCCCACCTGTAATTCCCGTCCCTGGTGCTCCGCTCTCTCCCCAGGATGCCTTTGTGAAGATCACACGCTATGAAGGCATCAGATCTCTGTGGAGTGGCTTGCCCCCCACCCTGTAAGTTTGAGGATTCTGGCTGCTACCGCCTGCCCAGGCACACAGACCGCTCCCAAGCCCCCTGGCAGCCCCCAGGGAGGACACGTGCCCCTCACTCCCCTTCTCCTCCTCGCAGGGTCATGGCTGTGCCAGCCACCGTCATTTACTTCACCACCTATGACCAGCTCCGGGACTACCTGCACGCCCGCACGGGGAGCTGGAGCCACTACATCCCCTTGCTGGCCGGGGCCCTCGCCAGGCGTGAGTGCCCCTCCTCTGTGGGCTCCCTGTGTCCTGGCAGCAGAGCGTGGCAGGCCCCGGTGCCCACATTCATGCCTGGCTCTCCTGGCACGATGCTGCCGGCTCTGGGACGGCCGCTGGAGCCGGCAGAGCTCATTCCCCGTGTCCTTGTGTTGCAGTGGGTGCAGTGACAGTCATCAGCCCCCTGGAGCTGATCCGCACCAAGATGCAGTCCCAGCAGCTCAGCTACCGCCAGCTGCGCGTGTGCATCCAGGCGGCCGTGGCGCAGGGCGGGTGGCTGTCCCTGTGGAGGGGCTGGGGACCCACCGTGCTGCGGGACGTCCCCTTCTCGGGTACGGGCACTGCGGGGGCCGGGGCAGCCCTGCCCTGCCGTGGGGTTGGGGTGCCCGGGGCGCCCAGGGTCTCCTCACTGGTGTCCCCTCTCCCCCAGCTCTGTACTGGTTTAACTACGAGCTGGTGAGGACGTGGCTCTGCAGGCAGGCCTGGCTGGACGGGGCCACGTTCATGGTCAGCTTCACCTCCGGGGCCATCTCTGGCACGGTGAGTTTGAGGTGCTGGGGCTCCCTTGTGGGGCTGGGCCCTGTGGGAGGGAGGGGTGGGACTGGGAGGTGACAGCAGAGCTGGCCCCACGTCCTGGCTCACCATCCCATGACAACCCCACAGGTGGCCGCGGTGCTGACGCTGCCCTTCGACGTGGTCAAAACCCAGCGGCAGATCGAGCTGGGAGACAGCGAGGTGCACCCAGGTGAGGGCCAGGCTCCAGGCAGGTGCCTGGGGGGCAGCCAGGACTCCCCGTGGGTGCTCCCCCAGCCCTCACCCCCTCCCCTCTCCCCACAGTCACAGCCTCCAAGCCTTCCTCCACCTGGCTGCTGATGCAGCGGATCCGTGCCGAGTCGGGCACCCGGGGGCTGTTTGCAGGTGAGGATGTGCCCCGGCCCCTGCTGGGGTTCTGGGTGCCCTGGTGTCACCCCAGGGCTCACGGCGCTGTCCTTGCAGGGTTCCTGCCCCGCGTCATCAAGGTGGCCCCTGCCTGCGCCATCATGATCAGCACCTATGAATTTGGCAAGAGCTTCTTCCAGAAGCTGAACCAGGAGCAGCAGCTGCGGGGGCTGTGAGCGGCCTGGGGCAGGGCTGGATGCGGCCGTGCCCAGGGGACAGCGCCAGCCCCGCTCCAGCCGGGGTCCCAGGGGACAGCGCCAGCCCCGGCCAGCCGGGGTCCCAGGGGACAGTGCCAGCCCCTCGGCCAGGCAGAGCCCAAGTGCCTTCGTTCCTGCTCTGCCTCCCGCTGCCCGCACACGGAGCCAGGGCCAGCCTGGCCTCACTCCCTGTCCCAGCCACTCTGGAGGACAACCGTGCCTGCTGCTGTGACACTGGGGGGACATGGAGCCCCCACACCCATCCCTTGGGGCTGGACAGATGCTGCTGCTGGACTCATGGACACTCTGGCAAGGATGGGGTGTCCCAGGAGACTTGGCCTGGCAGGAGATGGAGCTGGGGCTCTGGCAAGGACCAAACCCCAGACCTGGGGGGCTTCTCTGCCTGTCTGGGCCCCCCAGCCCTGCTCTGCCTGGGGATCTGCCCCTCCTGACCATCACTCACACACGGCCTCACCTTGCTGGCTCTGCATGGCGTGGGGACACGTCAGGACCCTCTCCCTGCCTCCGGACCTCTCCTCCCATTGGGGATGTCCCCATCCCGTCAGACCCTGTGTGGGGACAGTCCTCACTGCTGCTCGGGGGGCCAGGGTGGCACCCCTGCCCCGTCCTTTCACTGCAAGGGCCTGCCCCAGCTCTGTGGGCACTGCCCCCCTACCCCGGGACTCATGGAGGGAATTCTCCTAATTTCTTAAATAAAATAATTGTCTCTTAGGGGAGGGATTTCTCTCTGTGTGCTGGGGAGCTGTAGAGGCATCTGTGGGGTGACAGCCACGGCCCTGTTGTGTGGGCACAGGACTGTCACCCACAGGAGCCCTGCTGGGCTGGGGGTTAGGGGACCCCAGGACCACCGTCCTGCCCCCAGCAGCACCCACTGCTGCTGGGCTGGGGGCTGTCCCACCCCTGCTGTGGCCCAAAGGTGCTCTCCCTGTCCATAGGGGCTGCAGGAGCTCACTGGACCCCCCGGCACCCTTGTGGCAGGGGGGCACAAGGGCTCTGTTCCCATCTGGGGACATGGGGGACGGGCCAGCTCTGCTTGCTGCGTTTATTGATTCCTTTTGCTCCAACAAGGCAGATGGGGCTGAAATAAAAACCAAAATCACCCAAAACAACCCAAAACCCAGGGGAGGATGGGGAGGAAGGGGGGAAGAAGAGTCCTCCCCCTGCTGTGGGGATGATGCTGCCGCAGGGCAGGGGGCTGGGGGAGGCCAGGCAGGCGCAGCCCGGGTGGGCACCAGGGGCTGGGCAGGACGGACAGTGCCGGACCCTCACCCCGGGAAGGGGCCTGGCCCTGACCCCCCCTGCTCCCTGCAGCTGTCACCCGCAGTGTCCCCCCGCCGTGGCACGGTTCACACCCCGTGCCCAGCTCGCCTGGCTCTCACTCCTGCATCCCCCATCCCAACAGGTCCGTGTCTCCAGCCGGGGCAGGGCGGCGCGGCCGGGGGGTCTCAAGATGGGGAGGGGGCTGCCCGTCCCCGCCTCCCCGGTGGGATCAGCGAGCCCCTCCGTGGTCCCGGGGCGGCGAGGGGCCGAACTCAGTCCTGTGGCTCCGCGCTGGGCCGGGCGGGGGGCGGCGCGGGGGCTCTCAGCTGGGGCTGCGGGTCGGGCTGGCTTCCGTGCTGTCGCTCACCAGGCACTCGTTGGACTTGAGGCTGGCCAGGGACTTGCAGCTGGGCAGGGAGGCCAGGGAGCCGCAGAGCCCCAGCATGGAGGGCGTGGGGTCCTTCCCTGTGGGCAGAGAGGGGCGTCACCGGCGGCTCGGCCTCGTGTGCCAGCCCTGCCACCCCGGGGGGACAGCGACCACCTCTCCAGGGGCCACCGGGGTGTCCCTGCACTGCTGGGGCAGCACCCAAACCCCGAGGAGGGGCTGCTGGTGGGTCTGGACACCCGGGTGCTCGTGGGGAGATGTGCCGAGCCCCGGGGGCACCCTGTGGTGGGCGGGGGGCTCTTACCCAGGGGCCCCCAGGGCTCCCCTTCGCGCTTGCCCTCGCCCAGGCGCTGCGAGTCGGAGCTGAGGCTGTTCTCGGCCGAGAGCTGGTCGGTGCTGACGAAGCTGTGCCTGCAGAGGGACAGCTCTGAGCCCCCGGGGCTGGCACGGCCCTTCTGTCCCTCCCACCCCCGTGTCCCCCGGGGCAGGGCAGGGTGCCTTGGCAGGTCTCTGCCCCCAGGTGAGGTTACCTTCTGTAGAGTTTGCTGTCTGAGCCGCTCTCGTTGCCATTGAGGGTCCCCAGGGAGGGCCACTGGTTGACCAGGGGTGTCACCATCTCCTTGGAGAGCTGGGCCAGCTGAGGGTTCTCGCAGGGGATCAGCCCCGTCCTGCAGCAAAGGCGGGTGCTCAGAACCCGGGGCAGCCGCCAGGGCCGGGGACCTGCCAGGTGACACGGCCCAGGGGCGTGTGGGGCGCTGGGGAGCACCCAGGGCCTGCAGGGCACCCTGGGGTCCCCCGAGCCCTCCAGTGACAGTGGGTCCCCACTCACAGCTGCTCCTGCAGCTCCAGGATGACGCCCTCCAGCTCCCTCTTCTCCAGCTGGTTCTGCACCATCACCTCCTCCAGCCGGAGCTTCAGCCGCTTGTTCTCCGCCTCCAGGTCCTTCAGCTGCGACTCCCGCAGCCGCACCAGCTCCTCCAGGTACCCCTGTGGGAGGCCACCGTCAGTGGTGCCCCGCTGCCACCACCCCCAGTGTCCCCAGTGCCATCCAGAGTGACAAGGAGCAGGCTGAGTCACCGCAGCAGCAGCAGGATGAGGGGCCCAGGGCACCAGCAGGCTGTGGGAGCGGGGATGCAGAGGGGGAGATGCCCCAGGCCGGAGCATCCTGGGGAAGTTGATGCCCTGACAGCCCCATCCTGGCTCCCGGTACCTTTTGGGCATAAACAATGCGGAATTTCTGCTCCATCTTGCGCCACTTGTTGTACCAGCTGTCCTCGTCGGTGACCAGGGGCAGGTAGGGGTGCTCAGGTGAGCTGTCCTCGCTCGTGCTGCTCTCCACACTGCCCCGCTCCTCCTCCTCACTCAGGTAGTCATAGCTGGGGGGTTGGGGGCTCAGCAGGGGCTGTCGCGTGTTCGGGGAGCCCCATCGTGGTGCTGGGGGAGAGACGGGGGGTCCCCACCCCAGGGAGGTCACCCCAGCTCCTACCTCTGCGTGAACTTCAGGTAGGGCGTGTAGTCAATGACCACGGGCGTTTTACCATCCATCACCTCTCCCTTCAGGCAGAAGCTGGGCAGGGGCGGGGGCAGAAGGAGCAGAAGGTCAGGAAACCCCGGGGTTGTCAGCCCCGTGTCCCACTGTGTCACCTGCCCCTACCTGAAGTCGATGGCGCTGAGCCCGATGAGCATCCCCGTGAGCACCGTGGACTCCTCCCGCAGCATGATGGCCCCGTCGTCGTAAAACCGCCTGCGGGGAGGCACAGGGCTGGATGTGCCCCCCCAGCACCCCAAAACCCAGCCCAGCACCCCAAAACCCAGCCCGGCACCCCAAAACCCACCCCAGCACCCCGAAACCCACCCCAGCACCCCGAAACCCAGCCTGGCACCCTGGAATCCACCCCAGCACCCTGAAACCCAGCCCAGCACCCCGAAACCGACCCCAGCACCCCAAAACCCACCCCAGCACCCCGAAACTCACCCCAGCACCCCGAAACCGACCCCAGCACCCCGAAACTCACCCCAGCACCCCGAAACTCACCCCAGCACCCCAAAACCCACCCCAGCACCCCAAAACCCACTCCAGCACCCCGAAACTCACCCCAGCACCCCGAAACCCACTCCAGCACCCCGAAACCCACCCCAGCACCCCGAAACCCAGCCCGGCACCCTGAAACCCAGCCAGGCACCCCGAAACCCACCCCAGCACCCCAAAACCCACTCCAGCACCCCGAAACCCACCCCAGCACCCTGGAACTAACCCCAGCACACCCACACACCCTCGGTGCAGGGTGGACGTGGCCAGCAGGGCGGGGGTGCTCACCTGGTGGTCCGAGTGTCCCGCAGGGCCGTGGAGATGTACTCGGACATTCTCTTCTCCATCAGCGCCACGCGGATCCAGGCCCGGCCCTGCGGGCACCGGGCAGCCCTGAGGATGGGGCTGCCACGGGTGCCCCCACCTCTGCCCCCCACACTCCCACCCACCCCAGCACTCCGGACACCAGCACCGGAGTCCCCACACAGGAGCGGCTTTCAGGCCCTTTTTGGCACCGTGGGGACCCCCAGGTGCTGCTGTGTCCCGTGGGGCCCCGGGATGTGGGATGGAGCTGCAGGGGGCAGGGGGCACACAGCAGTGGGGATGGGATGGGATGGGATGGGATGGGATGGGATGGGATGGGATGGGATGGGATGGGATGGGATGGGATGGGATGGGATGGGATGGGATGGGATGGGATGGGATGGGATGGGATGGGATGGGATGGGATGGGGTGGGAATGTAGATGGGTCCCATGTACCAGGGTTAGGGTGGAGTGAATGGAAACAGGGGCAGGCACAGAAATGGGGATGGGGACAGGGACAGGGACAGGAGCGGTGCCTTCCTGACCTTGGCCCTTGAGGTGCTGATGTTCTCCATGTTCTCGATGCTGCTGACGCAGTTGTTGGGGACCTTGCTGCAGGCCAGGCGGATGTAATCCCAAAACCCGCGCTGTCCATCGGAGCTGAACCAGCTGACAGGGCCTGCGGGCACCCAGGGCTGCGCTCGGGGGCTGCTGCGCCAGCACAGCCCCTCCAGCAGGGCTGGAGACGCTTCCTGGGGCCGGCACGTGCACCCCCATCCACCGAGGGACACGGGGGGACAGGGACACTCCTGGGGCCGCCCTGACCTTTGAAGCGGTGGCTGAGGATCTGCTCGAGGATGGCAGCGAAGTTCACAAACTCCTCGGAGGAGTCGTCGATGGGATCCGCCGTGTACTTCTCCAGAAGGGTCTTCACCGAGAACCTGGCCAGGGATGGGTGTCACAGCTGGGAGGGGACATCCCCCAGCAGCCACCTCCCAGCCCCGGGCACAGCCAGCGCCACGGCAAAGCGCTTTTCCAGCCCTTGGCTCCCGCTCCCGGCAGCGGGGAGAGGGCGTCGGGCCAGGCCGGGCCTCGGTGACCCCCCTGTCCCCGCGTCCCCAGGGACCCCGAGGGGCGGCCGCTGCTCCCCGCTGTGCGAGTGGCCAGGAAGGGCGAACAAAGGCCCCTTCCTCCCCGGCCGTGCGCGGGCGGTGATGGCTTCCCCTTCCGCAGCCGCTCGTGCTCGGGGCGCAGCCACGCCGAGGACAGGGCCCGGCAGGCCGGGGGGACGGGCAGGTGTTTGCAGGGGGCATCGCCTGAGGGGTCTGTGGGTCAAGGCTGCCCGGGGGACCCCCGTGACAGCGGGGGAGGCTGTCTGGAGGTGCCCCACGGCTCAGCAGTGAGCGCTGGAGCACCACGGTGCAGATCCAGAGGGTCCCCATGCCGTGACAAGGGGGTCTTTGGATGCCCCATGGCTTGGCAGGGAGGTCCATTGGGTCCCCGTGTTCTGACAGTGGGGTCTGGAGGTGTCCCCTGCCACGGTGAGGAGCCCTGGGGTCCCCAGGCCCCAGCACGAGGCCCTGGGGGTCCCTGCCCAGGCCCTGGTACCTGCCCCACCCCCCCAGCCCTGGGCCAGGCTCCAGCACTCCCAGCACCAGCAGCCCCTCACCAGGGCCCCGGGGATGTCACCCCCGCCTCGCACCCGGCAGGAGCTCCCAGAGCCCCCCACCCCGTCCCTGCACCCCATCCCTGCCCCCCCACCCCGTCCCTGCCCCCCGTCCCTGCCCCCCCATCCCGGTCCAGCCGGGAGTCTCCATGACAACGCTCATCCTCCATCCTTCATCCCCCATCCCCGCCGCTCCGGGGCCCTGACGTCACTTCCTGGGCCCCCGCCCGCTTGGGGGTCCCCAACCCCAGCCCCCCCCGCACCCCGCTGCCCCCAGCACCCCCTCCCCTCCCCCTCCCCTCCCCCCAACATCCCCAGTGGCCCCCGACACCCGCGCGCTGCCCGCCTCCATGTTGTCACTGTGTCCCCAGGC
This sequence comes from Prinia subflava, assembly GCF_021018805.1. Lineage (NCBI taxonomy): Eukaryota > Metazoa > Chordata > Aves > Passeriformes > Cisticolidae > Prinia > Prinia subflava. The sequence goes on from NC_086254.1 coordinate 17,757,930, forward strand.
CCCCGTCTCCCCCTCCGGGATCCCCCCCAGCCCCTGTAGGTCCCCGCAGCCCCCCCGGAACCCCCCGGAACCCCCTGGAACCCCCCGGAGCCCCCCGCAGCCCCGGCCCCACCGCCCGAGGCCCCGCGGCCCCGCGCCCCCCTCCCCCGCGCCCCCATCCTTCTCCTCCCCGCTCCAAATCTGAATTTCCCCCCTCAAAAAGCGACTGCAGCAATAACAAATCCCCCCAAAGGGCGAAGGGGCGGCGGGGGGGAGGGATGAACCCCCCACCCTCCTCCCCACCGCCCCCCTCCCCGCCCCCATCTCCTCCATCCCCACCGCCGGTGGTCGCTTCTCCCTCCCCCGCTCCCTCCCCCCGGTTTTGGGGTGCCCCCGCGCCGGCCCCGCACCTGCAGACCGTGATGAGGTTTTTCCTCTCCACGGCGACGTTCCTGGAGGAAGCCTTCTTGGAGGAGAGCCCCAGAGCCATGGCAGCCGGCACCCAGCCCGCTTCCATGCAGCGGCCCAGCGCCGCGGCCGCGGGCGATGCCCCTTCCCCCGTGGGGACCCCCCCACGCCGCGCCGGCTGCGCTCCGCGGTGCCCGCGCCACGGGCAGTGCGCCGCCCCCCCCGGGATGCTCTCCCCGCCCCCGGCCCCCCAAATCTCTCTCCGGGGGATGCGGGGGGGAGGGTGAGGAGGGGAGGGCCGGAGTCCCCCGGGGGTCCCCGCCCGTCCCTCCCGACAGGACGTGCCGCTGGTGGGGACCCCGTGGGTAAAGCCCCGGGGAGGGGCAGCCCCAGCCCCGGCGTTTGGGGGGTTCCTTTGCCCACCCCGGGCTCAGATCTGCACCCCCCGCCTTGCCCTGCCTTGGTCCCCGTTTTGGGGGGCTGAGCGTCACCCCCTGCGCGGGGTCTGGGGGGGGCGAGGGACCACTGAGCGGGATGGGCGGGGGCGGGGTGGGGGACAGCCCCTCCCCCCGCGTTTTGCACTGTGCCTCAGTTTACCCGCTGTTGTGACAGAGAAATCGGGAAGGGGCGGGCTGGCGAATCCCACAGCACCCACGTAAACCTCCAGAGCCCCCAAATAAATCAGAGTCACCCTCAGCACACAGACGGGGACATGTCCCACCCCCCTGTGCCACACACCCCCCTGCCCCTGCCAAGGGGGCCTCAGCCGAGAGAACCCCGCTGGGACAGGTGGGCACCGTGTGGGAGGGACCCCCAAAATCCCCGCGGCGGTGCAGGGAGGGGAGCCCCCGGCAGGGCCCCGATAAGGCCGGGGCGTTATCGGGACACCCAGGCCCAGCACCCCCTGCACCCCTGAGGCTGCCAGCGGGTCCCCAAAATGAGCAGAGTCCCCAGCCCGGGGGGGCCTCAGGCTGCTCTGGCACGGTGGGGACAGCGCCGGTGTCACCTCTGCCGGGGGGACCCTGAGGGAGTGCCCAGTGCTGGGGCTGGTGTGGACTGTGTGTGTATAAGTGTGAGTGTGTGTGCACAGTGTGCATGTGTGTGTGCACAGATGTGTGTGTGTGCACAGATGTGTGTGTATGCACAGGTGCGTGTGTATGCACAAGTGTGTGTGTATGCACAAGTGTGTGTGTGTGTGTGTGTGTGTGCAAGGCTCACCCTCTCACCCCTGCCCTGGGATCTGGGACTGTGATTTTGGGGCTGAGATCCTTCTAGAAGGGCTGTAATTGCAGAGACACACGAGTGTGTGTGCACACACGTCCAGGGGTGTGCACACACGTCCAGGGGTGTGCACACACGTCCAGGGGTGTGCACACACGTCCAGGGGTGTGCACACACACACAGGGACGCGCTCCCCTCACACACCTGTGCCCACAGGTGTGCACTAATGCAGGTGCAGCACCCCCTCCTCCCCAGCATCCCAGCCCTCTCCAGGGCACTCCAGTGGCACCAGTGCCACGGACACCCCAGTGGCACCAGTGCCAGGGACACCCCAGTGGCACCAGTGCCAGGGACACCCCGTCCTGCCCGCGCCTCCTCCCGGGAACCTCCCCAGGAACCCCCTTTTTTTTTTTTCATTTTTTTTTAAAGAGAACACCCCAACCCCGCGGAAAGGGGAGGGGGGGACAACCGGGGGGATCCCGGGGATTCCCTGCAGGGAATCCCGGAGGTAAACAAGGCTGGGGGGCCGGGGGGGCGGCGGGAGCGGGGCTGGGGAGCCGGGCTGGGCGAGGGCCGGGCGGGCAGCGGGGCCGGGCGGGGCCGGGCCCGGCGCCCCGCAGATGTTGCACCCCGATAACCTTGTTTTTACGGGGGGCCCGGGGGGGCCGGGTGAGCCCGAGGGGGGCAAGATTAGGGAGGTGAGCGTGACTCAGGCACTGGCGTCTCACACCAGCCGCAGGCAGAGCGCGGGCAGGGGCGTCGGAGGCACCCCGGGGGTAGGTGCGGGGTCACCTCGGGGTGTCCCCGGGGCTGGGACGGGGGAGACGGGGTGGGCGGGGGGATGGCGGGGCCGGGAGAGCACCCCGGGGTGCCCTCGGGGTGGCCAGCAGGGGATGTTGGGGTGGGAGGTGCTGTGGGGTAGGGGGCACGGGCTCCTTAGGGAGCCAGGGGGGCACAGGGGGCGGGAGGGGTCCCAGCCGTGCAGGGTGGGTGGTGTGGGATGAACGGGCTCCATGCTGAGCCCTGTTTGGCACCTGCTGGATGAGGGATCCCAGCAGTGCTGCCGGGGGTGCCGTGGGATGTGTGGGATCCATAGGGAGCCACGGCGCTGTCCCCACTGCGGGAGGAGCGGTCCCGCCTTGTGCGGACGGTTTGGGACGCGCTGACTCCATCCGGAGCCCTGGGAGGAGGCGGGGGGATCCCAGCCGTGCCCAGGGGCGGCGGGGGATGTGGGGGCTGCACAGAGCCCTGGTGGCTGCGGGGAGGGTCCCCGTGAGCGTGCGGGGATGGCCGGGAGTGTGCGAGCCCATCCTGAGCCACGGCAGGGGAGGGATGGAATCCACAGGGAGCCGGGGGGTTGTACCCACACCGGAGCGATCCCGGCCGGGTGCTCAGGGATGGATGGAGTCCACAGGGACAGTCCGGCTGTGCGGTGCGGGGGCCGGGGGCTCCGCAGGCGGGGTGCCGGTGTGGGGGCTGTGGGGCAGGGACCCTGCACCCAGGGGTGCCCGTGGGGCGGGCCGTGCCCCACCCTGCGGTGCCCGGGGCTGGGGTGGGCTCCGTGCGGGCTGTGCACAGCCCGGGCTGGCGCGGGGATGCCCTGGGCCGGTCCCGGTGCCGCAGCCCCCGCGGGTCCCCGGCCCCGCTCCCGGCCCGGGGCGCTGCGGGGCAGAGCGGGGGCGGCGGGCGGAGCGGGGCGGGGGCCGACGCCCGGTGCCGGGCGTTATCAGTGGGGCACAGCCCGGAGCACCGGGCTGATGCAAGAGCCGCCGGCGGGGCCGGGGGGGCCGGGGGGGCCCGGGACAGGCCGGGCTGGGGGGCCGGGGGCCGCCGGCCCCGGGGCCAGGCGGGGCAGGAAGGAGACGGCCGAGTCAGAGGCTCGCCGTCCATCCCGCGGCACCGCCGCGCCTCCCGCGCCCCGCCGGGGATCCCGTGTGGCCCCGCCGGGGGTCCCGTGTGGCCCCGCCGGGGAACCCGTGGCCCCCGCGGGGTGTCCGGGACCCCAGCCCGGCTCCCGCCACCCCCGGCCGGGAGCGAGCTCCTGCACACCCTGGTGAGATCTGGGGGGGCTGGTTCCCCCCAAAGCCGCCCATGCCCTGACCTTGTCCCCGAGCCCCCCCGTGGGGTCCCTGGGCCGGGGTGAGGGGGCAGCCGGAGCCCCTCGCCCCCCCAAGCCGTGGGGTCCCCACGGGGGGCTGGAACGGCGGCTTTGGGGGGCCCGGGGCACGAGACCCCTCCTCAGAGGCTGCGGGCTGGGGCGGGGGGCTCACGGTGCGGGGGGCTCAGGAGGGGGGTCCGGACCCCCGGGGCAGCCCCGGGGGGGAATTGAGGGGGGCGCGGGGCGGGGCAGGGCGCCCCCTGGCGGCGGTCCGGCGGCGCAGCCCTGGGGCAGCCCCGGGGGGGGCGGGGGGGCAGGGGACACAGGGGGACAGGGGACACAGAGGGTCACAGGGGGTGCAGGCACTAGGTGCTGCAGAGGATCTGGGGGCTGGTCTGGGGGCAGTAGCGGGGGCCTCCCCAGCTGTGCACCCCGGGGGTTTTGGGGTGCTCACCCCGTCCGGGTTCGGGATGTCCCGAGGGTCCAGCTGTGCCTCAGTTTCCCCTTCTCCCCCCCGGCTCTGCCCGGCCGTGTGCCGGGGGTCAGGGTGAGACCCCAGCCCGTGTGTGTGGAACGGACGGGACCCTCACACGTGTGCAAGGAGCTGCCAGGGGTTGTGTAGGACCCCAGACACGTGCGGGGGTCTCTGTAGGGCCACAGGGTCTGTGGGACCCCGGTCCCTGGGCGTGGGTCCGTGCGGGACCCGAGCCCCGGCTGTGCCCGGAGCAGAGGGCACGGCGTGGGCGGGGGTGGCCCAGGGCCGCGTCCCTCGGGGAGGCTGCCGGGGCCCTGCCTGTCCTGACGTCCGTTCCCATCCCGGATGGCGACAGGGCAGGGCACGACCTCCCCGGGGACCCCCGGGCCCGGGACCTCCCGGCCCGTGGGGAGCGGGTTAGGCAGGCGGGGGCTGCGGGAAGGGGCACGGCCCCAGCCCCGGGACAAACGCCGCTCCCGGGGCACCGAGCGATGCCCCGCTCCCCGCTAACTCCTTCTCTCTCGTTTCCCCCGCCCGCCCCGCAGAGCGCCGGGTTATGGTGGCACCGGGCTGAGCGCCGGGACGCGCCGAGGCGGCAGCGGGGGCCCAGCCCGGAGCCATGGAGGGGCCCGGCCAGGTAGGGACCCCCGGCCCCCGCCCCGGCACGGCCCCCGCGAGGCGTTGGGGGTGCTGGGTCCTGCTGACCCCTTCTCTCTGCCCCACAGGAGGCCTACGAGGAGGGCATGAGGAGGAGCCTGGACCCCGAAGGCTACGAGGACCCCGGGCTCGAGAGCTCTCACCTGTCACTGGGCGAGATGAGCAGTGAGTGGCTCCTGGGGCGCTGGGGGCGCTGGCAGCGAGGGCAGCAGGGCTGCACAGGGGTGGCATTGACGGGCACCACAGGGGCGCCAGCACTGCACGGGTGTGACAGAGCACGGCAGAGCATGGCTGCCACCCCGGCTGCAGAGGTGACAGTGTTGCATGTGTGACAACAGCATGACACGGGTGACAGCTTTGAGGTGATGGCACCACAGGGGCACTGGCACCAGCTGGGTGCCAGCATTGCAGGGGCACCAGTGGCTCAAGGTCACACGTTGCATGGGCAGCAGTTTTGTGGGTGCAGCGGTGCAGGGACACCAGCACGGCTCAGGGCGTTGCATGGGCAGCAGCAGTGCATGGACACAGGTGTTTCGTGGCTGCCAGCTCCTCATGGGCACGCATGGCCTATTGGCACCTCGTTGCATGGGTGCCAGCATGGCACGGGCACGTTGCATGGGCTGCACAGATGTGTTGCATGAGCACAGCGTTGCATGGCTGCGTTTGCTGGGTGCCAGCGCGGCACCGGCAGCGGGGCTCACTCGGAGCGCGGGGTCAGGCAGGGACACCCATCCCCAGGGCGGTGTCACCCAAGGGCAACTCAAGCCCTGGGGCCCTGAGGTGCCACCCCGAGCTGTGCGTACCTGAGGCGGGGCTGAGCCTGGGGACACCCGAGGTCCCCGAGCCCCCCGCGAGGGAGGTGAGCGGGTTTGGGGGCGCACAGCACCCCCTCGCCCCAGGCACGGCTGTTCCGGAGCTGCCACCCTGAGGTGCTCGGGCTCGGGTGCCCCGCTGGGCTGGCATGGGACAGGTCGGGGTAACGCTGCCGCCTGTTCTGCGCAGGGGCCGGCGCTGGCATCGGGTCCCCGCTGCAGGCGTGGAGGGCCAGGGCCGAGGAGATGAAGCCCCTGCGGTGAGTCCCCAGGCCGGGGCGGGGGCTGTGCCCGCCCCGCTGGCATCACCGGGGGAGGCCGGCGGCACCCGCGGTGCCCGGCGCTGAGCCCCGCGCCCGCGGTGTGTGTTTTGCAGCCAGTATCTGCCCGGCCGCCGGGGATTTTATGACCTGGAAGGGAAGAGGCGCTCGGCCGGGGCCCCCCCGGGACACCCCAGCCGTGGCGAAGGGCAGCGTGAGTGACCGCGGGGACAAAGGGCAGCCCCGGCGTCCCCCCCACCCCGAGCCCTCCTCGGCGCTGCCTGCCCCGGCTCTGCCACCCCCGTGTCCCGCCCTCGGCGGGGTGACGGTCACCCGGGCGTCGGGGCGCGCCGCGGGGTGACCGCTGCCACTTGCCCGTAATCGCCCACTGATTGAGGATAAATAAAGTCTTTGTTTGGGGTGAGGACAAGAACCACTCGGGGCCGAACGCTGGCTGGCGCCGGGCGGCTCGGTGGCGGTGGCGGCGGGCAGGGACGGGGACACGCTCGTGCCCACGTGCCGGGGACACGGCGACAGGGGACGCGCCCCAAACCCGCTCCCATGGGCGCAGCATCCTTCCCCCGGCACAGCGGGATGCGGCTCCCGGAGCATCCCCCCGCCGGGTGACCTGGCTGGGGACGGCCAGGGGACCGCGGTGGTCCCCGTGGAGGGCGGGGGGGCCGGGGGGAGCCTGTCCCCGCCGTGGGGTGACAGCGGGCGGGCGGGAGCCGCGCCGGTGTTTACTGTCAGCAAAGGAAGTGCTGCGGGATTTACGGCGCGCTCAGCGCGGCCGCGGGGATCGCTCCCCACTTTATAGGGACGGAGCCGCGGGGACATGGGGAGCGCAGGGGGGGCCGCAGGTAGGCAGGGGACGGGGACAGGGACACCTCGGGGGTCAGGCTGGCCGGGGATGTGCTGTCCCCGTGTCCCCATTGCAGTGGTGGTGCTCGGTCCTGGGGCTGTGCTGGTGGCAGGGCGGGGGCCATGAGCCCCGTCCTCACCCCGGCTCCAGTGATGTCCCCGGACTGTCACCCTGCCCCAGGGGTGTGAGGATGTGACAGGACCGAGGTGGGCACCAGCAGGGCGAGAGGTGGCTGAGGGACACCTCAGCTGGGTCTGGGGTGGGGCAACTCGGGGGGCACATCCAGCGAGTGCCCCACAGGGCTGGGGCGGGGATGGTGGAGAAGGGGACACGTCCAGGTGACCCCAAAGGCGGTGGGGTGGCTGTGATGATAAAAGGGACCTCAAGCAGAGCCCAGGGGGGTCTGGGCTGGGGCAGGGACCGGCTGACGCCCTGGTGGCTCCACTTGCAGCTGTGTCAGTGACCGATGTGGACCTGGAGGCAGCGGGGAGCAGGAGGCTCCTGTCCCAGCAGGACACCCATGAGGTGGGTGCTGCCCCAGGGACCCCCATTCCCTCCCCATTCTGGGGATGCGTGGACTGTGGTGACCCCGGGACCAACCTCACAACTCATCCCTGGGATCCTGGGGCACTGGGAGGGGGATGCTGAGTGTCCCGGGGGGCCCAGGGTGGCCAGGGACACCCTGACCCCTCCTGCTCCGGCTCCAGGGATATGTGGAGCTGCACGAGCTGGTTCTGGACAATGCGAAGGATTTGTGCTGGATGGAGGCCGGCCACTGGCTCAAGCTGGAGGAGGACTTCCAGGAATCGGGGGACTGGAGCCAGCCCCACCTCTCCTTCCTGACCTACCACAGCCTCCTGGAGATCCGCCGGGCCTTGAACAAAGGTGGGGACACCTCTGGGGACCACCAGGAGGGTGGTGAGGCCCTGGCGCTGCTGGATGGTGACAGTGCTGTCCCCACAGGCGCCGTCCTCCTCAACGTGGAGGCGAACTCGCTGCCGGCCATCGTGCACATCCTCCTGGACCAGCTGATCTACGAGGGGCAGATGAAGCCGCAGGACCGGGAGGACGTCATGAGGACGCTGCTCCTGCGCCACAGGTACAGCCAGGGCCGGTGGTCCGGGGGGATCCGGGGGGATCTGGGGGGATCCCAGGGTCTGGGGCCCTCCCCAGGGCATCCAGCTGGAGCCTGGCTCAGGGTGGGAAAGCTTTGCCCACTTTGGGGGTACCGTGCACCCACGGGGCTGCCTGGGGGAGGAACAGGTGGCACTGGGGGAGGAATTGGTGGCACTGGGGGAGGAATTGGTGGCACTGTGGGAGGAATTGGTGGCACTGGGGGAGGAATTGGTGGCACTGGGGGGTCTGACCCCCCCTCCCCCGATGTTTTCAGCCACCCCACCGAGGATGAGTCGGTGTGGACGATGCCGCCGGCGCTGGTGCAGCGCTCGGGCACCGCCCGGGCAGACGCGGAGCGGCCTCTGCTGCGGGAGCAGCGGCCCCTGGAGATGAGCAGGATGGCAGGGAAGGAGCAGGTGAGGGGGACAGGGCACGGGGGGCACGGGGGGCACGGGGGGCACGGGGGGCACGGGGGGCACGGGGGGCTCGGGGGTGTGGGGCTGGCAGTGGGAGATGCACACTGGGCACAAACACACCTGGGCACACGCAGGTGCACACACCAGCTGTGCACACACACACACACCTGCAGAGGGGGACACACAGGGAACAGTGGGGGACACTTTGGGGACAGAGGGGGAGACTCGGGGACAGGCAGGAGATGGAGGGGGGCACACAGGGAACAGAAGGAGGGACATGGGACAGAAGGGGACAAGCTGAGGATGGAGGGGCAGGGGCAGGGAAGCTCCATGGGGTGTTGGGTGACACAGGGGCAGAGCGGGGGGACATGCAGGGTACACAGGGGACCACGGGGGATGGCCACCAAGGCTGGCTGGCTGATCCCTGCCATCCATCTGCCTGCAACAGGGCGGGGTCCCCAGACCCCAACTCCTGGAGACAATCCCAGAGGGTGCCGAGGCCACCCTGGTCCTCGTGGGTGAGTGGTCAGCGGGATGGTGGGTGCCAGGGTGGGTGGTGGGTGCCAGGGGGGTGGTGGGTGCTGGGCCGGGGGTGCAGGCTCGGGGGGCAGGAGCAGGGTGGGGGTGCAAGGGGAGCTTTGCCGTGTGCCCCTCGCCGCGCTCGCTCACGCGCTGCTTCTCTTGTGCCTTTTTTGCCTCTCCCGTTCCTCAGCTCTCACCGCCGCCTGCTGCTGCTCAGTGCTGCTCCCTGGGCCCCTCTCCCTGTGTCCCCGTGTCCTCATGCCTCCATGTCCCCTGTGTCCCAATGTCCCCGTACTCCCACGCCCACCCATCCGTGTGTCCCTGTGCCCACGCCCCGTGTCCCTGTACTTGCATGCCCATTACCCCTTGTCTCAGTGACCTCATGTCTGTGTCCCTCTCCCATTCTCGTTGTCCCCAAGCCTCTGTGTCCCCTCGTCTCCATCCCTGATGTCCCCGTGTTTTGCTGTCCCAGTGTCTCTGTGCTCCCGTGTCCCCTGTGTCCCCGTGCATGGTCCCCATGATCCCTGTCCCGTCCCGTCCTCCCCCAGGCTGTGCAGCCTTCCTGGAGCAGCCGATGCTGGCCTTTGTGCGCCTGAAGGACGCGGTGACGCTGGACGGTGTCCTCGATGTGGCCGTCCCCGCCCGCTTCCTCGTGGTGGTCCTGGGGCCCGACAGCCCCCACATCAGCTACCACGAGATCGGCCGTGCCATCGCCACCATGATGTCCGAGAGGGTACGGTCACCCTCCTTGTCACCACCCACGCTGCCACCACCCCTGCCACCGCCCCTGGCACCACCCTGTGCCACCGCCCCCTGAGCACCCTGGGCTCCCCACCCCTGGGGCTGCAGCTCGGCCCCTGTGCCGCAGCCCTCCCTGGTCCCCACGTCCCCAGGACCCTGTGTCCTCACCCCCCATGTCCCCAAGCCCCACGTGTCCCCATGTCCCCCTCAGCCCCGTGTCCCCGTGTCCCCTCGGGGACGCTCAGGCCCGGGCTGCCCGCGGGTGCGGCGCTGCCTCAGCCCCCGGCCGCCCTGCAGGTGTTCCGGCGGGACGCGTACCTGGCCGAGGGGCGGCAGGACCTGGTGCGGGGCGTGGAGGATTTCCTGGCCGCCAGCATCGTTCTGCCGCCCGCCGAGGCCCCCAGCGAGCCGCTGCTCCGCGCCCTGGTGCCGCTGCAGCGGGAGCTGCTCCGCCGGCGCTACCAGCCCCTGGAGCGGCTGCACACCGGGGACTTCCTGAAGGATCTGGGTACGGCGGGGCCGCCCCGGGGCCAGCGACCCCCTGTCCCCGTGGCTGCCGGGACACGGGGTCCCCTCACGGCCGCCTGACGTGTCCCCAGGGCCGGACGAGGAGGCGGCGGAGGACGACGACCCCCTGCGCAGGACGGGGCGGCCTTTCGGGGGGCTGGTGCGGGACATCCGCCGCCGGTACCCCAAATACCTCAGCGACATCAAGGACGCCCTCAACCCCCAGTGCCTGGCCGCCGTCATCTTCATCTACTTCGCGGCGCTGTCCCCCGCCATCACCTTCGGGGGCTTGCTGGGTAACGGGAGGGACAGGCTGGGGACACTCCGGGGACGGGGATGTCCCCCCGGCTGGGCGTGGGGCTGGGGGGTCTCCCCCTTCTCCCATCCCACGGGGCTGCTCCGGGGGGGCTGCAGCCCCCAGTCCCGGTGCCCTGAGGGGTGGGGGCGCAGCGCTGTCCCCCCGGCCCGGCACCCACCGGCCCCGCTCCCCGCTCAGGTGAGAAGACCAAGGGCATGATGGGGGTGTCGGAGCTGCTCATCTCCACCTGCGTGCAGTGCGTGCTCTTCAGCCTCCTCAGCGCCCAGCCCCTCCTCGTCGTCGGCTTCTCGGGACCCCTCCTCGTCTTTGAGGAAGCCTTTTACTCGGTGGGTGCCCCCGGCGCCCCTGGGTGCCCCCCAGCTGCCACCAGCTGTCCCCACAGAGAGGCTGGGGTGTCTCCAGCAGCCCAGGGACAGGGACAGGGACAGGGACAGGGACAGGGTGCAGCTGCATGGGGGATGGCACAGAGGGGATGGCACAGGGGGGGGTGTACAGGGGTGATGCCACCCGTGTGATGACCCAGGGGTGACACCACAAAGGGAGAGCCACCCAGGCGGTGGCCCTGGGGTGATGTGAGGTGCATGGCACCCCCTGGGTGATGCCAAACCGGTGACCCCACGTGGGTGACACTCCATGGGCGATGCCAGGCAGGTGCTGCTGGGTGGGTGATCCCCGGGGGCCCTGCCACACCCAGGTACCACCCCCCCATCCCAGGGAGGTGACACGGAGCCCCCGTGGGTCCAGCACAGCCGGGTGCCCATGGCAGGGGCCCCGGGGGGCTGACAGGGCTGTGCCCTCTGGCTCCCCAGTTCTGCAGCAGCAATGGCATGGAATACATCGTGGGCCGGGTGTGGATCGGCTTCTGGCTGATCCTGCTGGTGCTGCTGGTGGTGGCGTGCGAGGGCAGCTTCCTGGTGCGCTACCTGTCCCGCTACACCCAGGAGATCTTCTCCTTCCTCATCTCCCTCATCTTCATCTTCGAGACCTTCTCCAAGCTGGTCACGGTGAGGGACACGGGGGTCCCACGGTGGGGGTGGGGGGCTGCAGATTGCGGTTATCACCCAGGTTTCCATAGAAACAGTGGGATGCAGGTGAGGGATGGAGTCTCCTGGTGCTTCCTCTCCTTTTCCAGGTGTTTCCCAGCTTGTGAGACCCCTTCCAGTGCTGACTATTCTGTGATTCTGTGGTCCCTGCCTCTCTCTGCAGAGGGATTCGGGGGCATCCCCACTGCTCCACCCAGCCCTTGCTCTGTCCCCACTTCCAAAACCACGCAGAAAATCAACCCTGAAAACACCCCCTGCTCAATCTGTGCTGAGCTCTCGGCCCCACCCAGCCCCTGGTTCACACCCTGAACCCCCCGAGGGTTCACCCACAGGGCTCCCACCATGGCAGGGGGTGCAGGGGGTGCAGGGGATCCCCGTCCTCCCCGCCGTCCCTCACTCTCTCCTCCCCCTCCCCAGATTTTCCGGGATCACCCGCTGAAGCGGGAGTACAACGTGCAGGCCGAGTTCCAGCGGGGGGTGCCGGAGCCCAACACGGCGCTGCTGTCCCTGGTGCTCATGGCCGGCACCTTCTTCCTGGCCTTCTTCCTGCGCAAGTTCAAGAACAGCTCCTTCCTGCCCGGCAAGGTGGGGCTGCCCCTGCCCCGGGGGCTCTGGGGCTGAGGCCGTGCAAAGTCACTGCCTGTTCCAGCAGAGGAGGGGTGGGGGGACCCCCGGGCTGGGGGGCCATGGGGGGGCCACGCCGGGGTCTCACGGTGTCCCCGCAGGTCCGGCGCCTCATCGGGGACTTCGGGGTGCCCATTTCCATCTTCATCATGGCACTGGCCGACTTCTTCATCAAGGACACCTACACCCAGGTCTGGGAGGGCAGGGCTGGGGTGTCCCCACGTGGGAGTGGGTGTGTCCCTGTGTCCCACCCCTCACTCCCCCACCTCTGCTCCCCTACAGAAACTGAGCGTCCCCAAAGGGCTGCAGGTCACCAACGCGACTGCCCGGGGCTGGTTTATCCACCCCATGGGCGAGAGAACCCCCTTCCCCATCTGGATGATGTTTGCCTCTGTGATTCCCGCCCTCCTGGTCTTCATCCTCATCTTCCTCGAGACACAGATCACCACGTGAGGATGGAGACACGGGCAGGGGAGGGCTGTGGGTGCCCGGTGGGTTGGGTACAGAGGGCACCTCCCAGGGCTCTGTGTCACCAACGGGTCCCTGTGTCCCCCCAGCCTCATCGTCAGCAAGCCTGAGAGGAAACTGGTGAAGGGCACCGGCTTCCACCTGGACCTGCTGCTGATCGTGGCCATGGGGGGGCTGGCAGCCCTTTTTGGGATGCCCTGGCTCAGCGCCACCACCGTCCGCACCATCACCCACGCCAACGCCCTCACCATCATGAGCAAGACCTCTGCTCCCGGCGAGAAATCCCAGATCCTGGAGGTCAAGGAGCAGCGCATCAGCGGCCTCCTGGTGGCCGTGCTCATTGGTGAGCTGGGGAGGGGTCCCCAGGCGGGCAGTGGGGGTTGGGGGCCCCCAGGGACTCTCCCCCACCTCTCCTTCTGCCCCTCAGGTGTGTCCATCCTGATGGAGCCCATCCTGAAGTACATCCCGCTGGCCGTGCTCTTCGGCATCTTCCTCTACATGGGGGTCACCTCCCTCTTTGGCATCCAGCTCTTCGACCGCATCCTGCTCCTGCTGAAGCCCCCCAAGTACCACCCTGATGAGCCCTACGTCACCCGGGTGAGTGACCCGAGTGCCCAGCCCCGTGTGACCCCGCTGGGTGCCCTGGCTTTGGGGGTGTCCCGGGCTGTGACGGGCTCGGGGCTCCCCAGAGCCTCCTCGCTGCTCCCCGCAGCAGCCACCCCACAGGAGGGGTGTGGGATGCTGTCCCTGTCCCCAACCCTCGGTTCCCCGTCCCACAGGTGAAGACTTGGAGGATGCACCTCTTCACCTTCACCCAGATCATCTTCCTGGTGGTGCTGTGGGTGGTGAAGTCCACCCCGGCCTCGCTGGCGCTGCCCTTCGTCCTCATCCTCACCGTGCCCCTGCGGCGCTTCCTGCTCCCCAAGATCTTCCGGGACATCGAGCTCAAATGCGTGCGTAGCCCTGGCAGGGCCACCCCTGCCCCAGCCCCTCCTGTCCCCCTGCTCCTGCTCCCTGTCCCTGCTCCCTGTCCCTGCTCCCTGTCCCTGTTCTCCTCCCCATCCCCACCTCTGTCCCTCATTCCCATCCTCGTCCCGTCCCTGCCCCATTCCTGTCCCATCCCTGTCCCTTTCCCCAGCCTCACCCCAGCCCTATTCCCGCACCCACACCAGGCCCCACCACCCCCTCAGTGTCCCTGTCCCCATCGCTGTCCCCATCCCTGTCCCCAGCCCTGTCCCCAGCCCTGTCCCCTCACGGCCTGTCCCCTCCCCAGCTGGATGCAGACGACGCCGTGGTCACCTTTGACGAGGCCGAGGGCACGGACGTGTACAACGAGGTGCAGATGCCCAGCTAAGGGCCAGCCCCGGCCCCGACCCCCCCAGCCCCGCTTCCACCTCCACTGCTGCCACCCCGGGGCCACCAAGGAGGGCTGGGGACACAGCCCCCACCGCCCGCCCTGGGAATGGAGCCTTTTTTGTTTTCCCCTTTTTTTGTCTATTTTTAAAAATATTTTGGATGATGTGATCTCACCCCCCCTTCGCTGCCTGCTGGGGAAGGGGCTGCCACCCTCCCCCCGTGGCAAGGTGGGACGTGTCACTGTCCCCAAGGCCACCACCAGGCACCCGGCATGGGAAGGAGCTGGAGGAAGAGCCTGGAGGGAGGAGGAAGGCAGGGACAGAGACACAGCAGGACGGGGTCCTCCCCACTGTCCCCCCCAGCCCAGCCCCTCTCCCCAGATGAACTTTCAAGCACCCTGTGGAGCCTTTTCCCATTTTCACCATCGCTGGCTCCATGGGATCTCTGCAGCTGCTCCGCTGCACTCCCAGCACGTCCCGGAGCCAGGATGTAAATAGTCCAACAAGGGGGTTTATATATTTACAATTAAAACAATCATGCTAAAAACACACACAAAAAAATACCTACAATTATGCTGATGCTTCTTCAGGTAGAATTCACTTAGAGCCAAGAAAAATTTAAAAAAAAAAAAAAAGGCTGAAAAAGCACCTTAAAAATAGGAAAAAAAAAGAAGAAAAGATTAAAAAAAAAAAGTAGCTACAAGGAGTGATCTGTATATTTGATGCTACTGGGGAGTTTGTAATTTATTTTTTGGGCTGGTTGTGCCCCCACAGCAGTGGGGCCATGTGCGTGTGTGTATATATGAGAGAATTATATCAAAATCTAGAATTTTCTAGAAAAGATGATTTTAAAGGATCCTGGTCAGGGCCTAAACTCTATGGACCAGTCTGGCAGCGTCATTTAACTGATAAGTTAGTGTTAGTTAGTTAGTTAATTAGTCCTTTTTATTTTTATAGCATTTCAGGTATATCCGTGTAGTTTTTCCTTGATTTTTCCATCGCTTGCTCACCATGTCTTGCCCCATTTCCTTTGGGATTGCTCCCAATCCAGCCGAGCATCCCCTGATCCTGCCAGGGGGTGCAGAGCACCAGATCAGGTTCCAAATTTGCTCCTTTTTGCATAAATCAGAGCGGGGGACCCCAAAATCAACGTGGGGGGGTGGGAAGGGGCAGCCACACCCGGGGCTGCACTGCCTCGTGTTTGGGTTGGTTTAGTTTTATTAATTACGTGTCTGAAATAAAAATGTTTTGATGTTTGGGGGTTTCTCCTTGCCTTCCCCACACCTCTGTATCAGGCTTTAATAAACAAATCAATAAAATCAGAAAGGAAATGGGGGTTTTCTTTCCAGCTGGGAATTTTATGGGATGGTGCCTCAGTGCCTGCCCAGAGGAGAGCAGCAGCATCCCCTGAGTGTGTCCATGCCCCGGAACGCCGGGTCCCTGCCGTGGTATCCTGGGACATCGCTGAATCCCAGGATCCCGGGATCCTCCCTGCATCCCGGCGTTCGGGAACCGCCCCTGGGTGCTCTCTGTGGCCACCTGGGGTGCTCCCCGCGGCCACCTGACCCCCCTCGGCCTCCCCGCACCCCAGGGTGCTGCCGGCTGTCCCCATTCCCACAGCTGGGAATGTCCTGATCCTGATCCTGATCCTGGTCCTGGTCCTGATTCTGGTTCTGGTCCTGGTCCTGGTCCTGGTCCTGGTCCTGGTCCTGGTCCTGATCCTGATCCTGGTCCGATCCTGATCCTGGTCCTGGTCCTGGTCCTGGTCCTGGTCCTGGTCCTGGTCCTGGTCCTGGTCCTGGTCCTGGTCCTGATCCTGATCCTGGTCCGATCCTGATCCTGGTCCTGGTCCTGGTCCTGGTCCTGGTCCTGGTCCTGGTCCTGGTCCTGGTCCTGATCCTGATCCTGATCCTGGTCCTGGTCCTGATCCTGGTCCTGGTCCTGATCCTGTCCTGTCCTGCTGGCACAGGACCCCGAGCAGCCCCCGCCCCTCCCCCGGCCCCTGGCACCGCGCTGACCCCGATTATCCCTGATCCCATTAGGGAATGGGCCGGGGAAGGGCCGCGCCCGTCTGTCCCCAGCCGTGCCATGGGGCACGAACCGGGACCGGCACCCACTGCCATGGGGCACGAACCGGGACAGGCACCCACTGCCATGGGATACGAACCGGGACCGGCACCCACTGCCATGGGGCAGGAACCGGGACCGGCACCCACTGCCATGGGGCAGGAATAGGGACAGGAATAGGGAACAGCACCCACTGCCATGGGGCAGGAATAGGGACAGGAATAGGGAACAGCACCCACTGCCATGGGGCAGGAATAGGGACAGGCACCCACTGCCATGGGGCAGGAATCGGGACAGACACCCACTGCCATGGGGCAGGAATAAGGACAGGCACCCACCGCCATGGGGCAGGAATCGGGAGCACCCCCAGGATCGCCCCCAGCCCGAGCCCCAAAGCCTCTCTGGGGGCTGGGATTAACCCCAGCGTGGCCGCCGGGCTGCCCCGGGCCCAGCGCCGCTGCTGGTCCCTGTTTTCCGGAGAGGGAGGCGCACGGAGGGTGCTCCCAGCCCAGCCGGCAGCTTCCCCGGCCCGGTGCCGGCCCGGCCGCTCCGCTGCCCCATCCCTGCCTCCCACCCCGGCCGTGGACCCCGCACCCATCCCGTCCCCACCCCGGGAAGGGTTTGTGGTTCCCTGGGAGACCGCAGCGAGGTCACTGCCGCGGACCCAGCCCGGTCCGGGGCTGGGAATTTAGGTCAAGCTCTTCTTTGAACTTGCCTCAGCCCTGGGAAATGGAGGGGGGAGGAATTAGGGAAGGCCAGGAGTAACGAGGAGGAATAAACGCGAGTTAATTTGTTGCTAATGAGGGGGGAGGAGCACGGAGCTCCGGAGGGGGATCACCCCTGGAGCATCGCCCCTGGAAAGGGAGAGCCCCAGCTCCTGCAGCATCACCGCGGGCTCCCTGCCACCCATGGACGGGGACATGGGACACCCTGGGATCTGCTGGCAGTGTCACTGCTTGTGCACTGAAAAAGTAGAAAAGCAAACAAACCCCCCCCCAAACCTGGCAGCTTTATTCCCCAAAAGTATTCACTGACAAAGTAACAGCAAATAAAAAATTCCCGTGGTCAGAAGCAAGGCCTGGGAAGGGCCAGGAGCGAGGGGGGTTGTTGGGGTGGGGGTCCCCATTCCCAGCCCACCTGCTGCAGGGCCTGGGGCTGATTCCCAGGTCTCCAGCGTGCCTTGCTGGTAACAAAACCCCACAAAACCACTGTGGGAGAATTGGAGAACACTGAAAACTGTGTTGATTAAAAAAAAATCTAAAAAATTTGAAATGTCAGTTTTGATCTGTTGGGCCTCTAAAAAAAAAAAAATATATATAGGCTCTAAATATATATATATATATATATATATATATATATTTTTTTTTTTTTTTTTTTTTTTTTTTACTCCTGTCATTTTTCCTGCTTGCAAAATAGTGACAATTCCTGAAATTCAGGGATCCAGCCCAGGCCAGGCCCTTTTCCACACAGAATAAATACATATATTTTTATTTTTAAGCTCTCACAGGAGGGATTAACCAGCCGGCGCCAGAGCTGCCTGGCCGGGCTTGGCACAGCTCGGGGCAGGACGTGGCGGAGCAGCGGCTGCCCGGCTGTCCCTCCGTCTGCCTGATCCTTCCCTTCGGGATAAAGCCCAAATAAGCCACTCGCACAGCCAGGCACCACCCCCGCACCCCAAACCAGCCGCGGAGAGCGGAGGGATACCCAGATTGCGGGATTATTCTCTTTCTTGTTTCCCTTTCCGTATAAACAGGCGTGAAAATCCCCCGGATTTGGGCCGTTCCCGCGCGGTCAGCCTGGGGAACGTGCGCAGCCCGCCGAGCTGGGCGACCCCGCGCCCGCAGAGCTCCTCCCGCGCCCGCGGGGGCTCCGCGCCGGGGGCTCCGCGCCGGGGGCTCCGCGCCGGGGGCTCCGCGCCGGGGGCTCCGCGCCGGGGGCTCCGCGCCGGGGGCTCCGGTGCGGCCGGGCCGGGCCGGGAGCGGCGCCATGGCCGGAGCCGCGCGGGGCACGCGGGCGGCCGCGGCCGCATGGCCGGAGCGGGCCGGGGCTGACCGGGGCTGGCCGGGGCTGGCCGGGGCCGCAGCACAGGCAGCCGGGGCCGCGGGAGCTGCCGGTACCGGAGGGGGCGCCGGCACCGTGCAGGCAGCCGCTGCCGCGGCTCGGTGCTGCGGAAGCAGCCGGTCCCGCCGGGCTGCTCGGTGCGGCGCCGGCAGCCGGGCCGGCCGGTGGCACGGAAGCAGCCCGGGATGGCCCGTGCCGTGCCGGCAGCCGGGCCGGCCGGTGGCACGGAAGCAGCCCGGGATGGCCCGTGCCGTGCCGGCTGCCGGGCCGGCCGGGAATGTGCAGGCGCTGCCCGGCCGGGATTGGCTGCGGGGAATGACGCCCAGCACAACAAAGGTGGAGTTGGAGAAATTCCATTAAAAAAAATTAAGAGAGAGAGAGAGGGAGAGGAGAGAAAAGGGAGCGGAGGGAGGGAGGAGGGGAGGAAGCTGCCCCTCGCCCGCCCCGCCGGGCAGAGCCCCCCCCGCCGCCGTGTCCCGGGGCCGCGGGGCGGGCAGGAGCGCGGCCCCGCCGTGCCGTGGGGGCCCGGCTCGGCTCCCCCCCACCCCCCCCCCGCTTCCCTCCCTTTATTTTTTTCCCCCCTCATTTCTGTCTTTTTCCCCTATTTTTTATTTTTTTTTCTTTATGCAAACGCCGGCCGAGGATTGTTGCACATGTAAGGAGATTTTTTTTTTCTTCCTCCCTTCCCCCCCCACCCCACCCCCCCTCCTTTCCCTCCTCTTCTCCTTCCTCCTCCTCCTCCTCCTCTTTTTCTTCTCACCACAGTGTTGCAAAAGCAAAGAGCAATAAAAAACCCGGCGGAAAGCGGCGGCGGGGCGGCGGGGCTGGCGGGGAGATCCCGGCGGATCCCGGCGCGCTCAGCCCGGCTGATTGGAAGAGCGAACGCAGCGCCATGGAGGCGGGGGAAAGCGCGATCGTCTCTGCGGGGACTGGAGCGCGTCCACGCCCGGGGCCAGCGCTGCAGAGCTGGCCGCCGTTCAACCGCCGCTCCCCCGCCCCGGCCCCGCCGAGCGAGCCCCGAGCCCCCGCCGCCCCCCAAAGCGGCGGCCCCGCCGGTACGTGCCCGCGCCGGGGGAGCCGCCGCCGCCGTGCCCCGCCGCGCCGCGCCGTGCCCGCCGCCCGGGCTCGCCATTCGCCGCCGCGCCGCTCCGCCGGCGGGGCTGGAGGAGGCGCTTTGTTCCTCCCCGGGCTCCCGCTGCCGCCGCCGCCACCGCCGCGCTCCGGGCTCGGTAAGGCGCTCCGCCGCCGCTCCGACGGGAACGGGGAGGGGGTCGCGCCCACCGGAGCGATTTTTTTTCTTTTTTAGATAGATGGATAGGTAGATAGATAAATATAAAAGAGAGATTATATATATATATTTTTTTAGAAAGGCTGGTTTCACGCAGGCCCCGCGGGCAGGAAGCCGCCACCGCCACCGCCGGGGCTCGCCCGCCCGCGGGGGGCACCGCGCTGGGGCTCGGGGCGGGGGGCAGCGCCCGGCTCGGCGGCCCCGGTGTGCCCCCCCCTTCTCTCCCTCCTTTTTCCCTTCCCTTCCCTCTCCTCCTCCTCGCTCCCTCCCTCCTTCCCGCTCGCCTTCCCTCCCTCCTCCCCGGTGCCGCAGCTGGATTTCGGGGGCAGGCTTCCAGCGCTGCCCGCTTGTTTTTCCCGAGCCCGGGTGAGTCCCGCGCCGCGGCGGGAGCTGGGCGCCGCGCTCCGCCGGTGCGTGCCGGGGCTCGGCCGAGCCCCCCCGCGCTTCATCTCCCCTTACCCTCGCTTTATCCTCTCTTTATCCCTTTTTTCTCCTTATTTTCTTTTTATCTGTATTTTTTTCTCGCCCCCCCTTTTTTTTTTTTTTCTTCCGCCTTTCTCCCCTTCCCTTCCTTTCTTCCCTCCGGACCGGGATCGGGGCTCCAGCCCCCCGCTGGGTGGGTGGGTGTTTGCGGGCTCGAGGAGGGGTCGCGGAGAGAAAAGAGGGGGGTAAGAAAGGGAGGAAAGGAAAGGAAAAACGAGGAAAGGAAAAGCGAGGAGGGGGCGGCGGTGGGGAAAAGAGAGGGGGGGAGGATCGGGTAGGAGCCGCTCCCCGGGGGTCGGTGCGGGGAGGTCGCGCTGCCCTCGCCCGGCTCGCTGCAGCTGCCCGGCCGCCCCCAGCCGGGCATCCCCGCCCCCCCTTCCCCCTCCTCCTCCTCCTCCTCCTTCTTCTCCTTCTCCTTCTTCTTCTTCCCCCAGCGGCTCCGGCGGCGGGGTTGGGGCTGCGGCGGCTCGGTTAGAGCTCCCCCCCACGCCCCCCCCCCTCCAACCTCCTCCCTCCTTCCTCCACCACCACCACCACCACCACCACCACCTCCTCCTCCTCCTCCTCCCCCTCAGCAGCCCGGAGAGGTGGGTTTGTCTCGGCTTTATAACCGCGGGTGGAGGGGAAGGAGCGGCGGGCGGAGGCGGGCGCAGCCCGGCCATTGTGTGCCGCGGCGGAGAGCGGCCGGTAACGACGGGGGGATGCGGGGGGGATGCGGTGAGGGGGGGGATGAAGCAGCGCATCGCATCGCTCCGGGGGCCCGGGGGTGCGGAGAGGGGCCGGGGGAGCGCTCCGCGTTCTGCCGGCCCCTCTCCGCACCCCCGGCCCCCCGAACTCGCCTTCCATTGTCTGCCCGGGTGTTGTTGGAGGGAAAGAAAAAAAAAAAAGGGGGGGGGGGCTCAGCTCGCTGGCGCCCGGGTGGGAACCGGGGGCGGGGGAGGCGCCGCCGGGGCCGCCCGCGCTCGGTCCCACCCGGTTCCTGCTGCCTGCTGGAGGAGGAGACTGGAGCTGGCCGGCGGCGCAGGGCATGTGCGGGCTCCCCGCCTCCGCCCGCCGGCCCGGCCCCTTCCTCCCCCGCCTCCTCCTCCTCCTCCTCCTCCCCGCTCCGGGCGCGGATCCGGTCCCCCCCCGCTCCCCGCGGGGATCCCGCGCCCCCTCCCGCGCCCCCGGGGTCCCGGTGCGCGCGCACGGCCCCGCCCCGCCATGGCCGGGACCCGCCCCCTGCGCGTCCCCGCCCTTCCCGCGCCCCCGCGCCCACCCCGGCCCCGCGCCCGGCCCGGCCCCGCGCCCACCCCGGCCCCGCTCGCTGCCCGGGGGCCGGGCCCGCTCCCACCCGCGGCGAGCCCTCCGCCGGCCCCGGGGGTGGGCCCGGGTCCGCCCCTTGGGGGTTGATCCGAGCCTGGAGCGGTTCCCCGCATCCCTTCAGGGCTCATCCCGGCCCGCTCCCGGCGTGGCGGGGTCTGCACGCCCCTCGCCCGCCCGCAGGTGATCCCCGGCCCTGAGCCCCCGGCCCTGAGCCCCCGGCTCTGATCCCCCGGCCCTGATCCCCCGGCCCTGAGCCCCCTCAGGCGGCTCTGACCCCCTGCTCTGAGCCCCTGCTCTGACCCCCTGCTCTGAGCCCCCGGCCCTGATCCCCCGGTCCTGAGCCCCCGGCCCTGAGCCCCCTCAGGCGGCTCTGACCCCCTGCTCTGAGCCCCCGGCCCTGAGCCCCCGGCCCTGATCCCCCGGCCCTGAGCCCCCTCAGGCGGCTCTGACCCCCTGCTCTGAGCCCCCGGCCCTGAGCCCCCGGCTCTGAGCCCCCGGCCCTGATCCCCCGGCTCTGATCCCCCGGCTCTGAGCCCCCTCAGGCGGCCCCAGGTCGGTGCCCCCGGGGCTGACCCGGCCCCAGGCCCGGCGGGGCCTGCAGCCCCGGGGCTCCCATTTCCCCGATCTCCCCCGGGGCCACCCCGGCTCCGCCTGGGCGTTCTGCGCCCCGGGCCGAGCCCTGCCCTCCCGGATCCTCCCCCAGGCCCCGGGCCTGGTTCTCCCCGCAGCCGCTGGAGCCCCCAGCCCGGATTTCCCCGGGCCTGGGCCCTGCTCCCCCCGGCCTGGGCCTGTCCCTCCAGGAGCCCCCTCAGGCCTCCGCCCCATCCGCCCTCCAGGGACTCCCCCGGTGGAATCCCCCGTGGGGATCCCTCCAGATCAAGGATAACCTCTCCCTCCCGAGGTTATCCTTCCTTATGGAAGCGTAAGATCCTTCCTAATGGGGTGAGGGGATCCTTCTTCTGGAGCCTCTCATGTTGAAATAGTTCCTCCAGCTTGTTCTCCTCCCTTGGGAGACCCCTGAATCTCCTGAGGTCCTCAAATGCCCCCCAGCTCCCTGGGACCTGGGGGACCCCTCTCTTCTCCCAGCGTGTCCCCTGCTCTGTGCTGGATCTGTGCTGGGCCTTTTTTTGAAGCCCCCATTTTGCAGTGGGTGCAGTGAACCCTCCTAGAGGAGATCCCTTGGAGCACTCTTGACTCAGATTCTCTTCATCCTGGGTTTTTGGATCCCACCCACCCCAGGGAGCCGCCTTGAACTTGTCTCCTCTGGGATTTATTGGAATCCCTCTCAGATCCTATCCCCGCCTTGGGAACAAGCCCCTGGACCCTTCTCCCCTGCCCACACCCCCTTTTCTCCTGCCCTGAGCAGTGTGGGGGTCACGTTGCTGTTCAGGACCCCCTCCTGGAGCTGCCCAGACCTCTTGGGGATGGGTGGGTTGGGGTGTTCCAGCCCGGGCAGAGCAGAGGATGCCTGGACCAGCTTCCCCCCGCTCCCCGTTCGGAGTCCCCATCACGGTGGGATCCTAGCAGGGCTCTCCCTTTCCTTGCAGAGCGTGCGGGAGTGATTTCGGGCAGAGGGTGAGGAGGGAGCGGCGGGACCGTCCTGGGCACAGGCAGGTGGAGGATGAACGGCGAAGCTGAGTGCCCTGCAGACCTGGAAATGACAGCTCCCAAAAACCAAGGTGAGCCCAGGCAGCCCCACAACGGGCAGTGCTCCCAGGGGAATTCTGCTGCCACGCTTCAAAATGATAATAAATAAACCCTTGGCTCAGAGGGATGGAGAAGGAGGAGGGATGGAGGATCCGTGATCCCAGCGGGGGATCCGGGGGAATCTGCCTCTCCGAGTTCTGCAGGAACACGCACACACGTGTACGGGCACACGGATTCCTGCTCCGGGGCACCAGCAGCCCCTTGGCACTGGGATGCCCCTTTGGGGACCGGAGTTTCGGGGGGATTGGGAAGGGGGGGCTGGCACAGAGGTGCTGCCCTCCCTGCTCACATCTGGGCTGCATTAAAGGCTGAGCCGTTACCTTGGGCCTCCAGCTTCCAGACCCTGGCGTGACATCAGAGCTTCAACTTTTATTGGAAAAAAGGGGCAGGAAAACAAGGGAAAAGAGAAAGATGTTTATTTGGGGCAGCTCGCAGGGCTCTGCCGCTCCACCCTCAAAACCCCCCGGGTCCCCCAAGCCTCTGGAGCGCTGTCCAGCCCCCCACACCTGCCAGGTCCCCCCGCTTTCCCCCCTGCACTGCTGCAGTCGGGGTTGTTGCCTCGAGCGAACCCGGCCGGAGCACGTGTCCTTCTCCGGGACTTTAGATGGATTTAATTACACCGGGGCAGCTTTCCTAATATAGCCCGGGCCGGGCCGGTGCCAGGAGAGCCGGGATAAATCGGTCCCAGGGCACAGACAGCCCCATTCATCCTGCCGGGCCAGCGCCGCAGTTCCGGCGCGCCCCACGTTGAGGCAGGGGGAGCAGAGGGGTGGAGGGCTGAGCGTGGGGGTCCCTGTTTGTCCCCAGCCTGTGCCAGCAGGGATCTGGGGATGTTTCCACTGTTTTTTGATGTGTTCCTTTGGGATGTGGTTACTGCCGGGGAGGTTCATGCAGGGCCAGAGGTCTCCGGGTGTTTCTGCATTCCAGGGGGGAAACCGAGGCACTGGGCTGATGGGGGCAGGTTTGGGGGGGTGTCTCGTCCTCTTCTCCGTCCCCTCTGCATTTTTGTGGCTGTGCTGCTTTTGGTAATTCCTCCTGATTTCTGCGAGGTTGGCACCAGCGTCCTGGCTCAGTTCTGCCTCATTGGTCCTTGCCTGGGAGGCCTGGAAAGTGAATGGGAAAATCAGGAAGGCAGAATCTGTCTGTGGGGGCTGTGTTCTCCCTCCCTCAGCTCTGATCTCCCCCAGCTCTGTGGGGAATGGGGTTTCCCATCTCTTTTGCCTCTTCACGATGTTTTGGGATGAAGCCAGGATCAGACACACCCCAAGCCACCGGGCCCTTGCTCTCCAGGGGGGCTCTGTCTTCTCCCTCCATATTAATCCTTAATGAGGTCACTGCAGGGACCAGCTGGATCCTAAACTGTTCCTGCCTTGACCCCCAGCCAGGCAGCTCCAGGAGGGGAAATGGGACTGGGGGTGTCACATCCTGGCTGTGCTCCCTTTACCAGGGCTCCCATATGTCCTTTAACATCCCTGGCTTGGATTTGGGATTCCGGGCAAATTGTCCTTCCCCAGACCCCTGCAAGGGCAGGAGGTGCAGGTGGTTTTCCACATGTTGAGTCTTGAGTGGAGGGAGAGCTGCAGCTGGAGCAATCTGTGCAGCTGGATATTTCTGGGAGTTTGGTTTCATTCCTGGAGATGGAGGGAGAGATGCTCCACTCAAATCTATGACCAGCTCCACTGTCCCCATCTCCTCAGGGTCTGTGTCCCACTGTCCCCATCTCCTCAGGATCTGTGTCCCACTGTCCCCATCTCCTCAGGATCTGTGTCCCATAGGATCTGTGTCCTGCTGTCCCCATCTCCTCAGGATCTGTGTCCCACTGTCCCCATCTCTGGGGTGCTCCATGTCCCGTGGGCAGCTCCAGGCGCCCCAGCCTTCACCTGGCAGGGATGTGGGGCAGGGAATGCCGTGGTGTGCAGGTGCCCATGCCGAGATGAGGCAGCCAGGGCTGTGTGGGCGGGTGGCTCCGGGCTCTGCTCCTCCTCCAGCCCATCCCCAGGGAATTTTCCTTCCGCTCCCAGGCCCCGCTGCATTCCCCAGGGCCACCCATGTTTGCAGAGCACCCCGGGCTGCGCTCCCCAGCTGGCGTGGAAGCCGGGAGCAGGGAGGAATTCCCCTGGCAAGGAGGCAGCCCCAAGGTTGGGGCTGGAGGAGGCGTTCAGGGCTGGGATTTCCTGCCTGCTGCCTGTCCCAGCACGGTGCTGCTGCCTGTCCTGGCCTCACGGCTGCTCCAGGCTCTCCGGCTTTGCCACGTGCCCATCCCACCATTCCAGCAGCCTGTTCCTCTGGGAGAGGGGATGCTCCTCCCAGCTGCTTGGGGGATGTTGGGGTGACATGAACGTCATCCCTGCACTGTCAGGGACCCTCTGAGACAGGGAGGGCTGTGCTGGGCTCTGCCCCCCCTCACTTTGTGGTCTGGGAGCTTTGACCTTGGCAGAGGTCACCGTGGAGCTGGGCCCAGGTGATCACAAAGCTCTCTGAGGTGCAGGAAAAGCAACGCTGAGGTTTTCCAGTTGCTCTGGACACATCTTTTCCACTTAGAAAGTGCATTTCCCTGCTTCCTGCTTGTCTGGAGAGCTCGTCCCTCCGCAGGGGTAGGAAATAGCCCCCTGCCCCCGTGCAGCAGAGCCATCCCTTATCTGATGGTTTTCCGGGATGAGCGAGTCTCTCTGGTTTGCACCGAGTGGAATTTCTAGCTTTGCCCAGATTGTTTTGGCCCGTAGAAAGTTGCTCGAGGGTGATGGAAACAGCCACGTCCCTTTGATCTTTAATCTCGAGAGGCAGCATGTGGAGATTACGTGTCCTGGCGCGCGGTCCGGAGCGGCACGGCGGGAGCTGCAGCCCCGGGAAGGGAAGGGAAGGGAAGGGAAGGGGAGGGAAGGGAAAAGCCTCCCTGCCCCTGGCTGATCCCGTTTCTCGCTGCTCAGACCGCTGGTCACAGGAGGACATGCTGACCCTCCTGGAGTGCATGAAGAATAACCTGCCCTCCAACGACGGGAGCAAGTTCAAAACCACCGAGTCCCACCTGGACTGGGAAAAAGTGGCTTTCAAGGACTTCTCAGGGGAGATGTGCAAGATGAAGTGGATGGAGATCTCTAATGAGGTAATTAGAGCCCCCACATGGGGCTTCCTGGGGGCTTTGTGGCAGGGTCTGAGTGTCCTGCTGACATTCCCGGGGCTGTTGGAATTGTCTGAGTTGAGTGCCCAGAGCCCTGGGCCACTGGTCCCGGCACCATCCCGCTGCTGTCAGCATGGTGACCCCTCAGAGGGGCTGGCATTGGTCATTCTTGGGGTGCATTACAAAACCCAGTGGGTTTCTGCTTTGCCAGGGATCTGCCCCGTCCCCTGTTCAAGTCTTTGTCTCTTCATTTCCTGCACAGGTGAGGAAATTCCGGACCCTCACAGAGCTCATTATGGACGCTGAGGAGCACGTGAAGAACCCTTACAAAGGCAAAAAGCTCAAGGTATTGGGCAGGAATTAGGCTCAGTCCCTGAAGGGTGACCTTACACTGCCCCAGGATGGGGGCCTGTGGCCCCTGGGGCACCCCAGACCCGCGTGGCTCTGCCCTGCAGGCACCTCCCTGCCCTGGCTCTGCCCTGCAGGCACCTCCCTGCCCATGATCCTGGTCCAGCTGCCCAAGGCTCCGGAGGCCGCGGTGCTGGGCCCAGGCCAACTCCTGGGTACATTTAATATGGCTGGCTGTGCTGCTGGCAGCCTGCATCCAAGTTTAGCTCCGGAGGGGCCGGAGCTGCCGGCCTGTTCCTGGCCTGCTTTCAGCTGGGTGGCCCTGGGGTGGCCGGTGGTCCATCCCTGGGAGCTGGGTGCCATCCCCTCCTCCTGCCCCAGTGTCCCCTCCTGCTCTGTGCTGACAGCTCTGCATGGCTGGAGGCCGCTCCCGAGGTTCCCAGCCTTGGGGTGCTGTAGATCTTGGGGAGCCCTGGTTCCCAGCAGTTTCCTCTCCTTGCCTGCTGTGCCTGGATCACCAGCAGGGCTGGGTGGAGGCAGGTGCCCCCGGGAGTGAGGAGCTGTGGGTTTGGCTGTGCCCCAGTGGTGCTGCCAGCTCCGTGCTCAGTGTCCTGCACTCTGCTGTCTCCCCAGAAACACCCCGACTTCCCCAAGAAGCCCCTGACTCCCTATTTCCGCTTCTTCATGGAGAAGCGAGCCAAATACGCCAAGCTGCACCCCGAAATGAGCAACCTGGATCTCACCAAGATCCTGTCCAAGAAATACAAGGAGCTTCCCGAGAAGAAAAAGGTACAGGGGGGTTCAGCAAGCCCCTTCCCACCGTGTGCCTCTGTGTGCTGGGCTCTGCTCAGCTCTCCCAGTAAAACCAGCAGAGCTCCAGCTCTGCCTGGCGAGGGCTTGATGCAGGAGAAGCCAGGTGTTGGTTCAGTCCCGTCAGACCTGTAGGACTTCCTTGGCCTTTCCTGTCCTGGTTCCCAGGATCGTGGGGCGAGGCTGGCTGGGTCTGTCCGTTGGTCCGTCTCTTCCTGGCGGACCTGGGTGGTGGCTCTGCCGCTGGGTGGATCCGTGTTAGTGCCGGGGTTAAGGGACACGCCCCGCTGTGCCACCCTGCCAGGGACACAGGGACACAGGGACAGGCTCTGGGACCTGCTGGCAGCAGGGATCTGCCCACCTGGAGATGCCAGAGCCTGGGCAGGGCTTTGGTGGGGCCTGACTTTCACTCTGGGGTGTCCAGGAAAAGTCCAGGGCACTGAGTCCTGCTGTGCCCTGCTCCAGGGCTGCCAGGATACACAGAGAAGGGAGATTTCCAGCTGCTGAGTTCTGGGCAGGCTGAAAACCCTCTGCAGGACCATTCCCTGCTCTGGGGGGCCCTTGAGTCCCTCTTGGGGTGGTGGGATGCCCAGCCAGCTCAGCAGGGATGTGTCTTCCTGCCCTCTCCTGGTGCTGACGTCCCTCTCCACCTGTGCGGTGGCTTTGTGTCCCCAGATGAAATACATCCAGGACTTCCAGCGAGAGAAGCAGGAGTTTGAGAGGAACCTGGCGAGGTTCAGGTGAGCAGGCAGCACCTCCCACCCCCCCATATTTCCCCAGGGCCCTCCAGGCAGATGCAGATTCCCCTCCTGTGCATAGCTCACAGAGGAAGCCCTGCTGGGCTTTTGGCTTAAAGAGAAGAGAGAATTCAGCAAAAAGAGAGCAAGGAAAAGGTGTCTGAGAGCATCCCTCTGGCTGGGAGACTGGCTGATGGGGAGAGGAGGCCCAGCCATGCTCTGGGGGTCAGGGTCTGTGAGGTGGGGACAGTGGCCCTGCCACCAGCGCTGATAACAGCTGAAGTGTCCCCCCAGTCACTCCAGACCTTCCCCTGGGATGTGATTGCTGTGATCCAGGTGGATCCTGGCATTCCCAATGACCTGCTGCTGCCTCAGGGTTGCAGCCGAGCCCAGGGATGCCTGTAGCAAATTTGTCCCCAAGGAGGGACAAACTTAAACCTCTCCTAAAGCCCTCCTGCTCTTTCTGGGGACCCCCAGAGCCCATGGAGGCTCAGCCCTGCAGTGACAGTCACCCCCTTAGCAGGCAGGTTTAGGGGTGCTCCCCTTGCCACTGCCACCCCCCTGACGCTGTCCCTTCCCACCTCCCTGCCTGCTGAAGGGAAGACCACCCGGATCTCATCCAGAACGCCAAGAAATCCGACGTCCCCGAGAAGCCCAAGACCCCCCAGCAGCTGTGGTACAACCACGAGAAGAAAATCTACTTGAAAGTGCGTCCAGATGTGAGTACGGTGGGTGGGAGTGAGTGCGAGTGTGAGTGCTGGGGGTCCTGGACCCCGCTGCTGGGGGGCAGGAGGGGAAGGGAGAGAAGCATTTTAGGGGGATGGAGGACACCGCTAGGAGCTCCCGGAGCCTGGACCCAGGTAAGGAGGGGCTCTGCACACCTGGACGAGGCTCAGGGATCCAGCCCCCACTTTTTGCCAGGAAGGGACGACCACAGCCTGAGTCAGGGCAGGAAAGGATTCCAGCACAGACATCCACCTCTGGCCATGCCCCCCACTCCCACACACCCCATGCCGGCTGCCGTCAGGCCACGCCATTTTTTTTGCCATTTTTTTCTATTTTTTCATTCCTCTTTTTTTTTTGGATTTTACCCCTCTGCCCTCACCTCTGGCTTTGGGTTTTCAGGCCACCACGAAGGAGGTGAAAGAGTCGCTGGGCAAGCAGTGGTCTCAACTCTCGGATAAAAAGAGGCTGAAATGGATTCATAAGGCCCTGGAACAGCGGAAGGAGTACGAGGTAGGGAGCAGCCTCACCCGGTCCCCTCCACACTGGCCCCGACATTCACTCCGAGCCTCTCTGCATCCCAGCCCTGCGTGGCCTCTCCCGATAGCCAGCGAGGGGGTTCAGGCAGGTCCTGGCAGGTCCCTAGTGAGGCTGAGCCCTGCCTCTCCAGCCGTGTGCAGGGCAGGCAGCAGGATCCCCAGGCGCAGGATTAGGGCGATGGTTGGCTTCTCTCTCGTCCTCCTCCGGCCCCGGCAGGCGGGGCTGGCAGCGCCTCTGACCTCTCTCCCTCCCTCCCGCAGGAGATCATGCGGGATTACATCCAGAAGCACCCGGAGCTGAACATCAGCGAGGAGGGGATCACCCGCTCCACGCTCACCAAGGCCGAGCGGCAGCTCAAGGACAAGTTCGACGGACGACCCACCAAGCCACCCCCGTGAGTCCCGTCCCCCCGGGCCAGCGAGGAAACGGGGCTGGGGTCGCAGGCACAGAGGGGTTAGATGGGGTTTATAGGATAAATTTCTTCACGGTCAAGCCTGGGAACAGGCTGCCCAGGGCAGTGGGGGAGTCACCAGCCCTGGGAGTGCTCAAAAGGTGTGGATGTGGCACTTGAGGACATGGTTAGTGGTGGGCTTGGCAGTGTTAGTTAATGGTTGGATCTTTGAGGGCCTTTCCAGCCTTAATGATTACAGGAGTCTGTGATGGTCCCTTTAAACTGGTCCTTAAGTACTGGTGTATATACTGTGTATACATCAAATACACATTTTGGTCAGAATCTGAGCGAGGTTTACGGTGACACTCTGGCTTTTAGGGGGTGATCAGCACCCAGCTGCCCCAGAACACAGGCACTTCCCTTCCCTGCCTGGCACAGCCCAGCTGGGAGCTTTGGGGAAGGCTTTAGCACTGAGCCAGCTCCACAGGGACAGGTTTTCCCTGACACTGGGTCCTTCTGTGGGGTTTTCAGGAACAGCTACTCCCTGTACTGTGCAGAGCTGATGGCCAACATGAAAGACGTGCCCAGCACGGAGCGGATGGTGCTGTGCAGCCAGCAGTGGAAGCTGCTGTCCCAGAAGGAAAAGGACGCCTACCACAAAAAGTGTGACCAGGTGAGCGGCTGAGGATGGACAGGAGGGGGAGAGGCAGGTGGGCACCAGTGCTGTGGGAAAGGAACAGTGGAATGGGAGAGTCTGGGCTGCAAATATCCCTGGAAATGAAGAAATAAACCTTTCCTCAGTCGCTGTGCTAGTCTGCATCACGGATTCTCCCCGAGGTTCTCCCTTGGTCCTGTCTCCTGTGTGGGACAAACAGAGGGTCCAGGTGGAGGGTGCTGCTGCCACGGGGTTGAGGCTGGGCCGGGGCTGCAGGGGCAGGGTGGAGTGAGGGATCTCTGTGTAACCCCTCGTCTCCATCTCCCTCCAGAAAAAGAAAGATTATGAGATCGAGCTGCTCCGCTTCCTGGAGGTGAGTGGTGAGGGGTGCTCGGCCATCAGGTGCTGGAGATCCCAGATCTGGGAATGGGAACTCTGCCCACAGACTGGGATGGCTCAAACGGGGGGCTGCCCTCTCTGCTCCCCCAGAACAGGTCTGGGCCCAGCCGTGGGTGCAGATGGCTGCACATGGCCTGGACCTCTGGCTGCCCTAATGCCTGACCCAGTGTCCTCCAGCTGGGCACTGGGGGTGAGGGTGGGCCCCAGCTGGGAGGGAGCTGGGCTGAGCAGGGCTGGAGCTGCAGGGAGGGCGTTCAGTGCCTGTGGCTGTGCAGCCTCTCACTTCCTTCCCTGGTGGGGCGTGGGCGGGGGAGCCGCACCGAGGCCACCCCGCCGTGGTGTCCCTGTCCCCAGCGGATGTGACACGGCCCCGGCTGCAGCTGCAGGGCCACGGCTGGAAACCCCTGGGGTGTGCCCGGATCCAGGCACCTGCCTGCCTGCTTGCACTGAGACACAGCTGAGCTGGGGGAGAGGGACACTGCCCAGACAGGGGGAACAGCGTGGGGACCCCCAGGCTGTACATGGGCATTTCCAGATGCTGGTCCTGACCAGGGTTTGGATCAGGACACCCACGTGCATTAATTCCCTTCCCCAGGGCCCCTGTTCCCCGATTGCCTCAAAGCCTCATTAGCTCTGGGCTGTCTAACGATGTCCCTCCTCCTTTTCCCCCCAGAGCCTGCCCGAGGAGGAGCAGCAGCGGGTGCTGGGCGAGGAGAAGATGCTGGGCAGCAACCGGAAAGGGGCGACGAGTCCTGCATCCAAAAAATCCTCACCAGAGACCGGCAAGGTGGGAGCGGCCCCGGGAGGGACGGGGCAGCACCTGCCGGAGGCTTGGGGAGGGGTGGGGCACCTCAGGGAGCTTTGAGGGGTCTGGTCCCTGCGTGGGCTCCCCCTGACAGCCCCGTGTGCCCCCAGGCCAGCTCGGAGAAGCCCAAGAGGCCCATCTCAGCCATGTTCATCTTCTCGGAGGAGAAGCGGAAGCAGCTGCAGGAGGAGCGGCCGGAGCTGTCGGAGAGCGAGCTGACCCGGCTCCTGGCCCGCATGTGGAACGACCTCTCCGAGAAGAAGAAGGTTGGTACCGTGCCCGTGTTCCTCCTCTCCACTGCTCCTGTGGGCGTCCCAGGCAGTCCAGGGGCTGCTCCTGCCCTTGCCCTGCAGCAAGGGGCACAAACGTCCCCTGGAGCATCACGGTGACCTGTCACACGTGTGCCAGTGTCAGTGCTGAGGGGCACCACGGGCTGTGCCTCCCCCTCTCATCACCTGGGGGCTCAAAACCCACAAGACAGAGAAACCTCAGAGGGCCCTTGAGCCTCAATTTCAAGGCTTTGGTGGCTTTCCTGATGGGGAGAGTCCTGAGATGGGGTTGGGGTTGGTGAGGGAGCTGTCAGTGCTACTGTAGGGACAGCGCTGGTGGAGCTGCAGTGTCCCCCTGGTGCTGGGGGGCTGTGCCCCGTGCCCCCCTCACCCCGTGCCCCCTGCCCAGGCCAAGTACAAGGCGCGGGAGGCGGCGATGAAGGCGCAGTCGGAGAAGAAGCACGGCTCAGATAAAGAGGAGCGTGGGAAGCTGCCCGAGTCTCCCAAAACTGCTGAGGAGATCTGGCAGCAGAGCGTCATTGGGGACTACCTGGCCCGTTTCAAGGTGAGGAGTGGGCTGGGAAAGGGGCTGGAGCTGGGATCATCACTCCCACCAGCAGGAATTCCCATGTGCTTTCTCTCTGGCTCACACGTGGGTTGGGTGAGGAGGATGGGGGTCACAGGGGGGTCACAGGGGGCTCACAGGGCGAGCAGTGCCCCACCAGCAGCACCCCGGTGTCCCAGGGGCTCTGGGTGCATCTGGTGCATCGTGGTGGTTCTGTCCCACAGAACGACCGGGGCAAAGCACTGAAGGCCATGGAGGCCACTTGGAACAACATGGAGAAGAAAGAGAAGCTGATGTGGATCAAGAAGGCGGCGGAGGATCAGAAGCGATACGAGGTGGGTCCCTGCCCCTCCTGTCCCTCTCTGTGCCCCTCAGCCAGCCCTGCCCCTCTCCCTGACCCTCTCTCTCTCCTGTGGCTCAGAGGGAGCTGAGCGAGATGCGGGCCCCTCCGTGCTCCACCAACTCCACCAAGAAAATGAAATTCCAGGGAGAGCCGAAGAAACCCCCCATGTGAGTACCTGGGCTGTGGAGAACTGGTCTGGCTGTGCTGGTGGGAAGAGCCTGGAGCAGGAGCAGGGAGGGTGGGCTGGACCCTGGTGTGGCCGGGCAGGGCTGTGGGCACCTGGGCTGTCCGTGCCCTGTCCCAGCCCGGCCCCGGCGCTCTCCCTGTGCAGGAACGGTTACCAGAAGTTCTCCCAGGAGCTCCTGTCCAACGGGGAGCTGAACCACCTCCCGCTGAAGGAGCGCATGGTGGAGATCGGCAGCCGCTGGCAGCGCATCTCCCAGGGCCAGAAGGACCACTACAAAAAACTGGCAGAGGAGCAGCAGAAGCAGTACAAGGTGCACCTCGACATCTGGCTCAAGGTGGGTGCTGCACCCTCAAGTGGGAGACTCTGGGATCTGTTGGTTTTGGGGATGATGCTTGGCACGGTCTCTGTTCCCACCCCCCTCCGGAAATCACCATCTCCAGACCATTTTTTGACATTTTGTAACTTAAAAGGATAAAAGTTACATACATGAGAAGGCTGTGGCCTGTGCTGGAGCATTTCCCTGCTCCATCCTCCCTTCTGTTCCACGTCCCTGACTGTGTCCCTGTCCCCACAGAGCCTCTCGCCCCAGGAGCGGGCAGCCTACAAGGAACACATTTCCAACGTGAGTATCCGTGGGGGGAAAATCCTTCTGTGGGGGGATCCCGGGAGCCTGGGACTGGGCTGGGGGTGCCAGGGGCTGGGCTGGAGACCCTGGAGGTTTGGGACTGGGCAGGGTCAGTCCTGGGTGAGGTTTGGATGTGCCACACTTGAGTGAGCCCCTCCCGTGGGGGTTTGTCCCCATGGCAGCTCAGCAGTGGGATTTTCTCTGGGCTGGACACCGGGAAGGAGCAGAACTGGAGCCCTGAAGGGCTTTGTTTTGTTCCACAGAAACGCAAGAGCATAGGGAAGATCCGGGGCCCCAACCCCAAGATGAAGCCGACGATGCAGTCCAAGTCGGTGAGTCACGCCAGGGCCCCCTCCCTGGGGAGTGCCAGGGGGCACCCACACCCCGTGTTCGAGGCTTCCCTTGTGCTCCCAGCTGCCTGCCCTGTCCTTGAGACCATGAACTTTCCCAAATCCCTGCTCAGAACCCATCCAGGTCGGATTTTGACTCTGGTACTGCTCAGGGACCCTTTTTGTGCAGTTCTCAGTGTAAATGGGGAAAGGCTCCAGGAAGGTTCTGGGGTAGGGAATGCCCTGATCTGCTCAGGGGGTGCAGGAGCCCAAAGGGGATGGCCAAGGACGGGGTGGGAGCTGCACCCATGGGTGTGGTGGTGCAGGGACTCACCAGGACCCTCCCGTCCTGCAGGAGTCAGAGGACGATGACGAGGAGGAAGAGGAGGAGGAAGATGACGATGAAGATGAGGATGACGATGATGACAACGGGGACTCGTCAGAGGAAGGCGGTGACTCCTCGGAGTCCAGCAGCGAGGAGGAGAGCGAGGACGGGGACGAGGTGAGGCTGTGGCACGGGGAGGGCACAGGGAGGGCACGGGGCCCCCCTCACCCCCTGCGGGCTGGGGGGCACCCGCAGCCGGGCTCAGACAGAGCAGGGGAGCAGGGGGACACGGGGAGGAGAGAGAAGGGGAGCAGGGACCCCCCCGTTCCCGGGGAGGGCACGAGGAGCAGCCGCGGGGCGCAGTCAGGAGCAGCCTCGGGAGCTGGAGGTGCGGGGGGGTGTGCAGAGCCCCCAGTGAGCAGAGGAAAATCTCCTGTCTTTTTCCTGGTGGAGATACTGAGTCTGGTCTCGGCTCCGTTTGCGCCAGTGTGAATGCCGAGTAAGTCACCAGAGTCAAAGCTTTACACCGGTGCAACTGAAATCTGAGTATGCTGGATGGCGCTGGGGCCAGAAACCGTGTCCGTGCCTTGTGCTCGCCACCGGACAGGTGAGGTGTTTCCACCCCCTCGCTGGTCTCAGCTCACGCCTCTTCCTCCCCTGGCTTTAGAGGGGGGAAACTGAGGCACGAGGCGGGTCGGGCAGCCTCCCTCGGATCGTGTAGCGAGGCAGTGGCAGAGGTGAGGGCAGGGTCCCCCCAGCACCCCGAGCTGAGCCCTGGCACACTCCTGGCTCCTGCCCCGCGCCCCTGCTCCGCCCGCAGCCCCGGGGCAGCGAGGGAGGGAGGGAGGGGCTCACAGCCCGCGGGGAGGGAGGGCCGGGACCAGGGGCTGCCCGTGCACTAACCCCGCCCTGACCTCCCTCCCCTCTCTGCCGCCCCCCTCGCAGAACGACGAGGATGACGAGGATGAGGATGATGAGGACGAGGATGACAACGACTCCGAGGGCAGCAGCAGCTCCTCCTCCTCCTCGGGGGACTCCTCCGACTCCGACTCCAACTGATCGGCCAAGCTCTTCGTAACGTCGTCGTTTGGTTTCTCGGTTTCGGTCCCAAATGCCCCCTGCAGCCCCTCCAAATCCTTCCTCCTCTTCCTCCTGCCCCTCCGTGGGACCCCCGGCGCGGGGAGCGGGGGCCGGGGGGACCCCCCCGCCGAGCTCACACTACGGAGGGGGACCAGGGGCTGCTTCCCCCAGGCTGGGGGGCGAGGAGAGAGCCCCCCACCCCTGCCCCCTGCCTTCCTCCCAAGGGGAAGCAATTTTTTTTTTGGAATTTCGTTCTTTCCAGGGGGGTGTCTCTCCATCCCTACCCCCATAACCCCCTCGCTACCAGCTCTGGACTTTCTAGAAAGAGAAGAAAAACACACAGGAAAAAAAAAAAAAAAAGAGAAAAAACCAACGACACCCCCCACACCTTTTTTTTTTATGAAAAGAAACAGAAACGGGAAGAAAAATCCCCTCCCCGCGCAGCCCCTGCGGCGGCGGGCGGAGCACGAGCCGAGGGGCTCAGGACTCAGCCGATGGGACATTTCCTCCTTGCGCCCCCCCAGCCCTCTGCGCCCCCCCAGCGTCCTGGGGATCCTCCCCACCCTCCAAAAATCCTTGTACAGTCTGGAAGCTGCCCCGGGAGCCGCCCGGGAACTCCACATCCACGGCACTTGGGAAGGGTCGGTGCCCCGGGGGCGGCCCCGGGGGCGGGAGGGGTGTGCGGGGTGCGTGTGCAAGCGTGAGTGTGAGCGGGGGGCACCGGGAGTGTGAGCGGGGGGCACCGGGAGTGTGTGCGGGGGGCACCGGGAGCGTGTGCGGGGGGCACCGGGGCCGCCCCGCCCGGGCCGGCGGCTCAGCGTGACCAAGGGGGGGCGCGGGGTCCCCCCCGCTCTGTTGTCGGTGGTTGTTGTGCCGTTGTATTTTATTTTTTTTTTTTTGGCGGTTTTTGTTTTCGGTTTTTTTTTTTTCCTTTTTATAAAACAAGAAAGATCCATCTTTTATTTTTCATTTCTCCCTACCCCTTTTCCTTGCCCTCCTTCCCCACCCTCCCCATTTTCCTCTCCGGTGAAGCTGCTCCTCTCCCTTCGTTCCAGATCCTGGGGAGGGGGGACCAGAGCCCCCCTTGTCCCAGTTAACCCCAGTTTCTGCCAGTTCATGCCCCCCCGGAGGGTCTCACCCCCCCGTGCTGTAAATATTGCCGTGGTTTGGGTTTATTTCGGGGGCTCAGTGCCCCCTCCCCGGGAGGGGGACGAGGCCGCAGGGACCGGGGTGGGTGCATGGGGGGCCTCTCAGGACCCCCCCTTTTTTTAAGCAGACACGAGCACCAGCAATCCCACGGCACCCCCCTGCAGGGTTCTGTCCCCCCACCCCGTGCCACCCCCAAAAACCCACCCAGTGTCATTGGGGACCCCCCAGACCCCCGCTCTAATTGGGAGGGCTCAGGATTTGTTCTTTCTGCCCCCCCTGCTGTCCCTGGAGAGGAGCAGGGCTGGGGGACAGGATCTGAGGGGCCCCAGAGGAGGGATGGGGGCTTGGGGGGCTCTTTCTCCGCAGGGCTGGGGGGCAGGGGGGCCGTGCTGCAGATTTCGGGGTTCATGGGGACCCCCCGGCTCTAACACCCCCCAGGTTTGCTGCTCTCAGCACCCCAAATCCAGCCCCCCCCAAGACCTTGGGGCCCCCCTCAGTGCTGAGGGGAAGGTGGGGGCAGCACCCCTGGTCCTGGCCTAGTTTGGGCTGAGAAAACCCCATTTTGGGCAACCCGACCCCAAAACTGGGGGGACGGGGGTGAACCCGGGTGCTCCCCCACGGACAATCCCCCGGTGTCCCCCCGGTGTCCCCCCGGGACCGGGGCCCCCAAGAGAACCCCGATGGTGTCCCCCCCCCCCAGAGTCCGTCTGTCCGTCCCTCTGTTTCCCCCTCCTGCTCACCCCAATCCATTTGGGATTTTCCTTTCATTTTCTTCCCAATTTTTAATCGCCGCCCCTCCCAAAATCCCCTAAGGGGACCCCCCCATCCCTTTTTTTCTGCTGAATGTACCCAGCACTGTCGTGTTTTAGTGGATGTGTTTTTAGTACAAAAAAAAAGACAAAAAAAATATTAAACCCCACCTTTTTTTTCCCCCCCACCTTTTTTTCTGTTAAAAAAAAAAAAAAGGTTAAAAAAAAATTAAATAATAAAAAAGAAAAATTCTTACAGCGCCGACAATTTGGGAGGGGGGAAAAGACGTTTGCGCTGCAAGAGAATTCCTGAGTGCATTTTGGCACTGCCACAAAATCCCGGGATCCTTTAGATGGAAGTTCTTGTGAATTACGTTAAAAAAAAAAAGGCAAAAAAACACCAAAAAAAAAAAAAAAAGATTAAAAAAAAAATCATCTTTTTTTTCTAATATTTAAAGAGTGTTTTTGTAGGTTTAAAAAAAAGACAAAAAAAAAAGGAAAAAAAAAAAGAAAAATAATAATAATCCCGACTCGGAATTTGTACGGCTGAGCGGGACACGGGGGTCGCGTCCCCGGTTTCCCGGTTTGCTTGGGGTTTCGGTTCTTTGTTTTGTTTATTTTTGAGTTTTTTGGGGTTTTTTGTTTTTCCTTTTTTTTCTTTCTTTTTTTTTTTTTTTTGTATAATAAAGTGAAAAATAATGTTTCTGTTCTCATGTCATTACTATAAAAAATAAAACTTTAGGAAAAAAACAAAAAAGGACAAGCGTGAGGAGTGTTTTTCCTCCCTGCTGTGGGATCCACCTGGGGGGATTCACGGTGGGAGGGAATCCCTGGGGGTTTTTGGGGGCTCCGCAGGGACGCTGGAATCTCACCGGGATCGCAGTGGGGTCTGTGGGGATGCGGATCGGGGTACGGGGGGTCTGCGAGGGGAGGAACCCGTAGGGTCAGGGGGGATTCATGGGGATCGGGGAATCGCTGGGGTGGGCTCTAGAGGAGTGGGGGGATCCCTGGGGTGGGGGGATCCCTGGGGTGGGGGGATCCCTGGGGTGGGGGGATCCATCGGGATGGGGGGATCGCTGGGGTGGGGGGCCCGTGGGGCTGGCGGGGTCCCGGAGGTGGCGGGGATCCGTGGAGGGGGAACTGCGGGGACAGATCTGCGGGAACGGGGCGCCTCCCCGGGGAGGGGCAACACCGGGAGTGGGGGTCCGCGGGCATTGGGGGTGCGGCGACACCGGGGGTCGGGGGTCCGGGGTGCGGTGTCCCTGCCGAGGGTCTGGGGGGTCCGGGGTTTGTGGGTCCGGGGATCCGGAGTTGGGGGGGTCCGGGGTCGAGGGTCGGGGGTGCGGGGTCCCTGCCGAGGCTCCGGGGTCGGGGGTCCGGGGATCCGGTGGTCCGGGGTCGGGGGTCCGGGGATCTGGTGGTCCAGGGTCGCGGGTCCGGGGTCGGGAGGATCTCGGGTCGGGGGTCCGGGGTCGGGAGTCCGGGGATCCGGTGGTCCGGGGTCGGGGGTCCGGGGATCTGGTGGTCCAGGGTCCGGGGTCCGGGGTCGGGAGGATCTCGGGTCGGGGGTCCGGGGTCGGGGGTCCCCGCCGAGGGTCTGGGGGGAGAACTCCGAGCCCCGCCTGGCCCCGCCCCCTTTAGACCCCGCCCTCTCTGGCTCCGCCCCCATCGCCCCGCCCCTCCCCCGCGCCTCTGACGCGGCCCCGCGCGGCGGCGGCGGCTCCGGCCCCTCCCATTGGCCGCGGC
The DNA here is from genome assembly GCF_021018805.1 of Prinia subflava. Taxonomy (NCBI): domain Eukaryota; kingdom Metazoa; phylum Chordata; class Aves; order Passeriformes; family Cisticolidae; genus Prinia; species Prinia subflava. Next base: position 17,796,617 of record NC_086254.1, read on the forward strand.
CCCTCACGGCGCCTCCCCATTGGCCGGGGCGGAGGGGGCGTGGCCGGGCCCTGCGCGCGCCGGGCGCGCCGCCCCTCCCTCCCCCCCCCTCACCCCCCTGGGCCGCCGCCGCCGCCGGGCGGAGGCACCGCCAGGCCCGGCCCGGCCGCTGCGCCCGCTCGGCACGGCCCGGCACGGTCCCGCACGGCCCCGCACGGCCCCGCACCGGCCCCGACCATGGCGAGGCGCCGCCGGGCCCCGCGCCGGAGCGGCGGGGGGCGCTGACCCGGCCCCGCCCCGGCCCCGGCGGACCCTCCGCGCCGGTGAGTGACCGCCCGACCCGGCCCGCCCCTCCCGGCCCGCAGCTCCCGCCCTCCGAGGCCCTGCCCGGCCGTGGGGCCCCGCCGCACCGGAGAGGGGCCCGCTGACCCCGCCCCGGGACCTCCCCCCGGCTCTCGGGGACCCCGCGATCCGCCCGGGTCATCCCCGGGGTCCCCGCCCCGCCTGTGCCCTCACAGCCCCCGGCCGAGGGGCCCCGCGCCCTTCCCCGGATCCCCGCTCCGGAGCCTCCCCTTCCCCCTCCCTCGCTCTCTACCTGGGAGCCCCCAGGGCCCCCCAGACCTGCTGGGGACTCCTGAGGTCCCTTTTTCCCACTTTCCTTCCCCCCGAGAGTCCCCACAGCCCTCACGGGGCCCCAGCCCTATGGGAGATCTCTCTTCCCCCCATTTTCCTGTTCTTCCATCCGCTCCCGGGAGCCCCGGGGCCCTCCCTTGTCTCCCCCAGACCTGCGAGAGACCCCCCTGAGCCGCCCCTAGCCCCCTTTCCTGTCTGTGCCCCCCTCCCTCCTCTCCTGAGAGCCCCCGGGCCCCTCCCTGGCCCCCCCAGCCCTATGGGGGACCCCCGGATTCCCCCCCTTCTCCCCCTGCTGCCCCAGCCCGGGGGTCCCGGGGGCTGAGCCAGTTCCAGCCCGTCTCCTCTTTCTGCTGTGGAAGGAGGAAATCCTTGGCTCGGCGGGATTGGGATGTGTACGGGGGGTGTGGAGACCCCTCCTGTGTCCCCCATCCCAGGGGTTTGTCACAGCCCCCCTGCTCCCTGGCAATCGGGGGTTCCCCTGCTCAGCACCCCTGGGTGCTGTGGGTGCCTGACCATGGGTTTGGGGTCTGTAGACCCCCATGGTGGGGGGAGCCAGGCCCCATTTTGGGGGGCACACGGTGCTCCCCTCCCTCCCTGGCCCCCTCCCTCTGCTGCCAGGCAGGGTGATGCAGCAAAACCCTGCCCCTCTGGGAGGGGACACTTTGGGGACACCCCGGGTCCCCTGTGCTCACCTGCAGTCCAGGGACAGGGAGGGGGTGACGTGGGACCCCTGGGGGGGGGGGTGACACCTTTGTGAAGGCTGGGCATGTCCCAGGCGGGCCTGAGGGGCAGGGGGACAGCAGGATGGACACTGTGGGGCACAGGGGACACCCCGCCTTTGACAGCCAGCGTCCCCCACTAACCTGGGGGGGATCCATGCCAGGCTGGGGAGGGTCAAACCCAGCTGGGAGACCCCCGAGGCCCCCCCACTTCATCCCTGGAGGGTTTTACCCCAGGACTCCTTCTCTTGGGGAGTCCCTAGAGTGCATCTTGGGGACATCCCAGGGTGTGCAGTGGGATTTTGGCTGGGAAGGGGGTTGGGAGGGGTCTGCAGGTGAGGGTTGAGGTGCCAGTGAGACCCCCCCGTGCCCCCAGCCCCCCTTGTCCCGTGCTATGAGCGTTCGGCGTGACTTCTCCGCAAGCAGCTGCAAATGAAAATGGAGGATATGTCTTTGTCTGGCCTGGATAACAGCAAGCTGGAGGTGAGCCGCCCCCTCCGGGGGTCTGTCTGTCCCCTGGGGTGTCCGTGTGTCCCCCCCCTGTCCCTGACAGCCCCCCTGGGCCCCCAGGCCATCGCACACGAGATTTACACGGAGCTGGTGGAGGATGCGTGCCTGGGGCTGTGCTTCGAGGTGCACCGGGCTGTCAAGTGCGGGTACTTCTTCCTGGATGACACCGACCCCGACAGCATGAAGGACTTCGGTGAGCCCCCCAAAGCCCCCCAGAACTGGGGTGGGGCTGCTGACAGGGACACAGCCCTGCTCCCAGAGAGGCCGTGGGGGATTGGGGGTCCCCACACACAGGGAGTTGGGGTTGAGGGTTGCAGAGGGGATTAAACACCCAAATGTCCCTCAACAGTGACCAGACCGCCCCAGAGGGGTACATGGGGGGGTCACTGAACCCCAAAACTCGGTGCTGGGGCCCTGGGGGGTGTGGGTGGGAGGTGACAGAGACCCCCCGGCAGCGCTGCCACTGGTTCAGCTCCCCCGAGTCCCCTTGAGGCTGTGGGGAGGGTCTGGGGGCCCTCAGGACAGCAGGGGCTGAGCGTGTCCCCCCGCAGAGATCGTGGACCAGCCGGGCGTGGACATCTTCGGGCAGGTGTACAACCAGTGGAAGAACAAGGAGTGCGTGTGCCCCAACTGCAGCCGCAGCATCGCCGCCTCCCGCTTCGCCCCTCACCTGGAGAAGTGCCTGGGCATGGGCCGCAACAGCAGCCGCATCGCCAACCGCAGGTGGGGCAGGCAGGGCAGGGCAGGGCTGCTCCCCGCGGGGAAACTGAGGCACAGCGGGCTGGGGCTGCCTCCTCTGTGCCCGGGGAGGTTTGGGCACTGACGAGCCTGGGATGCGAATTTGGAGCCTGGGTCTCCCCAGTCGTCCCTTCCCATCGTGGGGGAGTCCGGCTTGGTTCCCCCCTGGAGCTCCTCTTCTTCCTCCCCACCAGTTTATCCCTCCCAGGAAAAGAACCCTGGGTCCTGTGTCCCCCCTGCCTCGGGGGCTGCTGGGGACTCCTGTCTGCATCCCGGGGTGCTGGGGAGGACGGGGGGTGCAGGACGGATCCCGGGGTGCAGGATGGATCCCGGGTTACAGGATGGATCCCGGGGTGCTGGGGAGAATGGGGGGTGCAGGATGGACCCCGGGGTTCTGTGGAGGATGTGGGGCAGATCCCAGCCATGATCTCCCTCCCCTCCCCGCTCAGGATCGCGAGCAGCAACAACCTGAACAAGTCAGAGAGTGACCAGGAGGACAACGATGACATCAATGACAACGACTGGTCCTATGGCTCTGAGAAGAAAGGTGGGGAGGGGTCCCTGGTGTCCCGAGGGGTGGGGGACACGTCCTGCCTGACCCACGGCCCTGAGCCGCGGTGCTGGGTGGGTGTGTGGGACGGGAGCAGCCGTGAGTGGTGGTCCCAGCCCCGGGAGGGGGCGGCTCTGGGCTTGGGGCTGCATCCACTGGAAAAGCTCAAATCTTCCCTTTCTGTGTCTCTCCCACAGCAAAGAAGAGGAAATCGGATAAGGTGAGGGGGAGGGGGCTGCGGGGAGGGGTGGGGGCGCGGGGAGGGGAGGGGGGCGCGGGGAGGGGAGGGGGGCGCGGGGAGGGGAGAGGAGGGGGCGCGGGGAGCACACGGGACCCTCCAACCCCCCCCTCTCTTTGCAGAACCCCAACTCGCCCCGCAGGTCCAAATCCCTGAAACACAAAAATGGTGAGGGGGCGGGGCTGGCACACGGGGGCGGGGCTAAAAGGGGGCGGGGCTCGCGCGATCGGGGAGGGGCGTCGATCTGAGGGCGGGGCTTTGGTGGGCGTGGCACGTGCGGGGGGTGTGGCTTTGGGGTGGGTGGGGCACCCGCAATGGGCGGGGCTTGTGGGGAGGCGGGGCTCGCCCTGGCTGGGGGAGGGGGCCCTGGGGGTCCCGGGCAGGGCCCGGCTGAGGGCAGGACCCCCCTCACCTTTCCTCCCTCCCAGGTGAGATCGGCGGGAACCCCGATCCTTTCAAGGTGAGCCTGGGTGGGGGGAGATGGCTGCCAGTCCCTCCTCTGCCTCCCCAGGGGTCCGTGTGGCCCCCCAGGAGGGTCCCCCAGCCCTGACCCTGCTCTCTGCCCCCAGTACAGCAACTCTGCTGGCATCAACTACGAGACGCTGGGCCCCGAGGAGCTGCGGACGCTGCTCACCACGGTGGGGGCACGGGGGGCAGGCAGGGGGACCCTCCCAGCGGGGCAGGGGGGCTCCACAGGGGACGGGACCCCCGGGAGCTCTCCCAGCTGGGCCCCGTCCCGCTGGGGCTGGGTAGAGGCTGGGAACGGGACATGCAGCAGGTCCTGATCGTGGGGCAGTGGCTGCTGTGTCTGGGACAGCCCTGGGAGCCCGGGGGGCTGTGATGGTGCAGCACAGCACCGGGGTCACTCACCTGTGCCCCCAAACTCACCTGTCCCTCCCCTCCCCAGCAATGCGGGGTCATCTCCGAACACACCAAGAAGATGTGCACCAGGTGAGGGCGGCCTGGCCTGGCCCTGCTCGCTCTGGGGGCGTCCCCAGGGTCCCCTCCACGCCCACGTCCCCGTGGGATGGGGGAGGGCCCCTCTCAGCCCCGTTCTCGTCCCCAGGTCCCTGCGGTGTCCCCAGCACACGGATGAGCAGCGCAGGGCAGTCCGGGTTTACCTCCTCGGGCCCTCCGCGTAAGTGGGCGCCCACTCGGGGTCCCGGGGGTCCCATCCCGTGGGACAGGGACTGGGGGGGCTGCACGGGGTGCTCAGGTGGGGCTGGGGACAGGGACACCCCCAGGGAAGGGGACGGGAGCCCAGGGCTGGGATTTGCAGCCCAGCGGGGCGGTGGGGGCTGGGCTGAGCCCCTGGGCACCCCCTGGCATTTGGGGGGCTCTGTCCCCACTGTGCCCCTGTGACACCTGTGACACCTGTGACACCCGTGCCCAGGTCCCTGCCCGAGGCCGAGGGCGGCGTGGAGAACGACAGCTTCGAGGTGGCCGAGAGCCAGGCCCTGATGAGCCGCCTGCAGTGGGACGGCTCCTCCGACATCTCCCCCTCCGACTCGGCCTCCTCCAAAGCCAGTGAGTGTCTGGGGGCTGGGGGGCAAATCCTGGGGCACAGAGCCCTCTGGGGGACAAAACTGGCTGTCCTGGAATCTCCCCAGTACAAGAGAGCTTGAACAGACCATGTCCCCAAAGCCTGGAGCACCTTGTCCTGCACCTTGGGAGGGAGAGGAACGTTTTGGTGTCCATTTTCTTTAGAGCTGACCAGAGTTGGGCATCACCCCCTCTGTTTTGGGGCCCGTCTCCTCCCTGACACCCCCATTCCTTCCCTTTCTCCCCTCCCTAGGTACAAACAACTCCGAGTCCCGCAAGACCAAGAAGAAGAAGCCGCACCTGGGGCTGGTGAGCGGCGCCCCAGGACTCGGCTCCAGCAAGAAGAAGAAGCCCAAGCCCCCCGCCCCCCACACCCCCAGCATCTACGATGACATCAACTGAGCCCCCCGAGCTGGGGAGGGGCAGGACGGACAGAGGGACGGACAGGGGCCAGGACAGCCCCCGGGCCGGACACACGGCGGGTACCAGAGCACGGAGGGCTCGGCCCTCACTGGAGTGGGGCTGGGTTTGGGGAACCCCCGTGAGTGCCCCCCCTCCTCCCCTGCCCCGGTGCCTCTATTTATTCTGTGACAGTTTTTGTATTGGGGCTCCCCTTGGGGCGCCTCCCTCGGACGTGGGGTACAGCCCCCCCTCCCTCCCAGCGCCCCCAAAGCCAGCTGTGCCCCCCACACCCGCTCCTCACTTACCCAATGGGGTGGGGGGCACCTGGGCAGGGCCGGGCCTGGGTCAGGGCGTTGTGAACCCCCCCTGCCCGGGGGTTTTGGGGTGAGCCCCCCACTCTGGGGCTGCCCCCTCCCTGCCCGGGCTGGCACTCGCTGGTCGGGCTGGCTCAGGAGGGGGGGTCACGCTGGAGGGGGAGTTTCCCCTCAGAGGACTGGGGGGCACCTCTCACCCCCCAGTCTGTTCAGCTGTGCCTGCACTCAGCTGTTGGGGGTCCTGGGAGCCTGGCAGTGCCCACACAGGGGGTCACAGGGGGCTGCATGCTGCATCCTTCATGTTTGGGGCTGTTTGGGGTGGGTCTGGGGGTGGGGGGAGCTGCTGTGACCATCCCTGTGCCAAACTGGGGAAGGGGGACCCCAACCTGCCAGGGCCCTGCTGGGGGGAGCTGGGAGTGGAGCAGAACTGGGGGGGAAGCACAGCCAGGCCTCAGCAGAGCCCCCCACTCCTCGTGTCCCCGGGGCAGCTCTGTGTCCCCTCTGCGTGTGCCTGAGGGGGGGTCACTGTTTGCACCCCCACAGGCTCTGCTCAGTTTGGGGGGCCGGGGCCAGCGCTCCGCTGTGCGGGCCGGGGGGGACAGGTCCCTCTGGCTGGATCCAGGTCACCCCTGCCCTGTGATCCCTCCTGCAGCTGCTCTCCAGCCCCGGGGCTGTGCTGGGGACAGGGTTGGCTCCATCCCTCCGTTGTCCCCCAAGGCTGGCTGACCCCCGTTTGGCCCTGTGTCCGGGAGGGGCTGTGTCTGTCCCCCCACCCCGGTGCCGTGGCTCGTCCTCTGGCTGGGACTCACAAACTATGGTGCTCTCGACTCTGGATTCACTATTGTTTTCAAACTGCTGCTAAAGGCTGGGCTGGGGGTCCTGCAGAGCCCTGGGCACCCCTGAATGCTGCGGGGGCCCCCCACTGCAGGGGGACCCCCGTGTGTCCCTCCTGGTGCAGCTGCGGGGCGGGGGGCTCTGGCCACTGGAGCATGCCGAGCTGGCCTTCGCGTGCCCCGGGGCCGAGGACGGGGCTGTGGGCACCCAAAAACTCGGGGGACCACCCCAACCTGCCTGGGGGGGCGTGGGGGGAGGCAGCCTGAGCCCCCTCAGCTGCAGGAGAGGCGCTGCAATTTGGGGTCCAAGGGGTGCAGTGGGGCTTGGGGGGCTCAGCCCGTGCCCTGTGACCCCCCCCAGGTTGGTGTCCTCACCCCCCCCGGTTTTTCTGAGTGTCCCCCCGCGGGGGAGCTGAGCCCTTGTGAGGTCTGTGTGTCCCGTGAGTGGGTTGTGGCTGCCCCTGTAAATAAAACTGCATCTTGACTTGGTATCCCTGGCATTAATTACGGCTCGTTAATTATGCAGGGCATTTACCTCCCACCCCGTCCGTCTCCCCCCACTCCATAGATGGAGCTGGATCTGTTTTTATAACCCCCCAAAAGCATGGGTGGGGTGGAAGAGAGCAGCCCCCCGGGCAGGAAGGCAACCGCGGGGTGAGTGCCACCCTTTATTTGCGTTAAAAAGTCCTTGGGAAGGAGCCTCGGCCGTTCCAGTGCTGTCCCAGTCCCCTGGAACTGGGGCTGGGGGCCGAGGAGCAGAGCCCGGGGGGGCCACAGCCCCTTTAGGGGACAGAGTCCGGCAGCAGGGCTGGGACGCTGTGGGGACAGGGACACGGCAGAGCCCGCCCGGCTCCCGCCGCCTCACCCCGCCTGTCCGTAGAGCCCGAAGGCCAGCAGGGTCACCAGCACGGTGACACCGATCAGGGACACGGTGGCCGGCGCCGTGAAGAGCTGCCGGTAGTTGATGCGGAAATACCAACCCAGCGCCAGCACCACCATCACGGTGGGCACCATGAGGGTGCCCCCGCCCAGGGGCAGCGCGGGGGCCGCAGGCACGGCGGGGCCGGGCTCGGGCAGCGCGGGGGGCGCCGCGGGGGCGCCCCGGCAGCGGTGGCAGTGGATGACACAGTTGTCGGTGATGCGCAGCGAGCGCAGCGTGCGCGCCTGGTCCTGCAGCAGCTGCCCGCGGTAGATGAGCTTCATCTGGCTCTCCTGGCCCGGGAAGTATTTGCTGCGGGAGGAGGGGGCAGGTCGGGGGTGGCAGGGACAGGGGAGACCCCCGCACTGCAAACGGGGAGGGGACAGCGATGGCACTGTCACCGCGCCACCGCCGCCGCTTTTAAACTCGTTTTAAAGCCCACACCCCTCGGTATTTTTGGCACAGCAAGAGGGATAAAAGCCCTCCCCCGTTCTGTGGGAGGGGGCACAGGAGCAGGGAGCGGATCTGGCGGCCCGGCAGCGCTCCCGGTGTCTCCCGTGCCCCGGGACTCACCTCTTGAGAACCCCCACGGTGTCCTCGGGCCGGGCCACCGCCACCTCCTCGGTGTCGTTGAGGAACTTGAGGCGGATCTTGATGAGGCCGGGGCAGGCGTCCCCCGCCGCGGGGGCACCGGGCTCGGCGGGCTCCTGGGACAGGCTCCGGACGTCCGGCAGCGGCTCCGGGCCGGGCTCGGGGCGGCTCCCGCTGTCCCCCCGCGCCGCCGCCGCCCCTTCCTCCTCCTCTTTCTCCTCCGCGTTTTCGGGGGCCAGGGGGGGCTCCGGGGCCGCGGCCGCCCCCGCGGGCCCCGCGTAGGGCGGGAGGGGCCCGAGGCGGATGACGGCGGCGTCCCCGGTGCCCAGGAGCTGGCTGCTGCCATCGGCCACGTACGTGGACAGCCAGGCCAGCACCAGCGCCAGCACCAGCACGGCCACCCCGGCCACCAGCGTCACCTCGTCCCCCACCCCCACGATCAGGGGGGCGGCCGGGGGCTCCATCTCCGCGACCCCCGCGCTCAGCCGGGGACCTCTATCCCCTCCCGGTGCCCGGTGTGTCCGAGCTGTGCGGCGGCAGCGGGGACCCCCGGGGCCGCCCCGGTGCCACCTTCGGGCTCAGAACAGACCCCGGGGCCGCCCCCGGTGCCCGGAGACCGCAGGGACCGGAGCTCCTCGCTGCGGATTTTCCTCCTCGCTCCCGAGGCACCGAACCGGCAGCGCTGCGCTCACCTTACCGGGCCCGGCGGAGGGTCCCGGAGGGTCCCGCAGCCCCTCGGTGCCCAGCGGGGCAGGGTCAGGCCATCCCCGACCTGGACGGAGCAGAGCGATGCGGTCAGCGGGGCCCGGGCACCGCGGGACGGGAGGAACCGGGGGAGTCCCTGCCCGTCCCCGGGGGTCCCTACCAGCCCCGGGGGTCCCGGTGTGTCCCTGCCATCCCCGGCCATCCCGAGGGGTGCCGGTGTGTCCCTGTCAGCCCCCGCGGTCCCGGGGTGTCTCTGCCGGTGCCGGGGGTCCCGGGGTGTCCCCGCCATCCCCGGGGGTCCCGGTGCCTCCCCTCCCCCCCCACTCACCGCCTCCCGCCGCCGCCGCCCGCGCGCCGGAAGCGCCACGTCACAGCGCGCGCCGCCAGGGGGCGGCGGGGGCGGCGGGCGCGCGGGCGGCGCGTCACGGCCCCGCCCAATGGGCGTGACCGGGGGGGCGAGGGCGGAGCCAACGGGACACGCCCTGAGTGGGCGGGGCTGGGAGATGGGCGGAGTCTTTGTGGGCGTGGTCTCTGGTGCGAGGGGCGGGGTCTCGGGAGCATCGTGGGAACCCCCGGGCTGATCCCCCCCCACCCGGACCGGACCGGGACCGGACCGGGACCGGGACCGGGACCGGGACCGGGACCGGGACCGGGACCGGACCGGACCGGACCCCCCGCGGCCGCGGCTGTCACCTCCCCACGGTCCCCACATCCTCCAGGGTCCATCTGTTCCCTCCCTGCCACCTGTGACTCCCAGACCCCTGTCCCACCCCAGACCCCTGTCCCCACAGTCCCCTGTCCCCACAGTCCCCTGTCCCCACAGCAGTTGCCATTGCCCTCCCTGCTCCCACAGGGACAAAGACGCCTCAAGAGCCACCTCTGCCATGTCCTTTATTGACACCAGGGCACGGGGGGAACACAGCAAGGGGACACCAGTGGGGGACAAGAAGGGGACACGTGAACGGGACAGTGTGGACACAGAGAGTGTCCTCAGGAGATGAGACCCTCTATGGGCAGCTGGAGGTAGCGGCGCAGGGGGGGTGGCAGTGCCAGCCTGGGGACAGCGGTGTGACAGCGGGCGCCCAGGTGACGCCGGATGGCCACGCGTGCCAGGTGCTGCAGCCGCCGCGGCCGCCCCGCCATGCGCACGGCCGAGGCATAGAACTCCTGGTGCTCCTGCATGGGGGCACAGGGGCTCAGCGAGCTGGGGCTGGGACATGGGCACAGCCCGGGACAGCCCGGAACAGCCCGCGACAGCCCGGGACAGCCCGGGACACCCCCTTACCTCCCACAGCTCGGGGGGCACGGCCTCCACCCAGCCGTCGGCGGGGGGCACGCGGTCGTAGGCGTTGAGCATCACCTCCAGCGCCGGCGGGTGCTGGCAGCACAGCCTGAGCATCTGCCGGCACAGCCGTGTCACCGGGGCGTGACACCGCCACCGCCACCGCCCCGCGGCCCCGCCACCCCCGTCCCCACCTTGGGGCGCGCAGGGAGGGCGCCGTGGTCCAGCAGGAGCGCGATGGTTTCCTCGGGCCGCTGCTCGCGGTACTCGAGCACGGCGTGCAGGGCGCAGTCCATGGGGGTGTCCCCGGCGCCGTTGGGGACAGTGGCGTTGGCGCCGTGGCGCAGCAGCAGCCGGGCCAGCGCGGGGTGCCCGTTGGCACACGCGTTGTGCAGCGGCGTGTGGCCCTTGCGCCCCGCGGCCCCGGGGTCGGCGCCGGCCGCCAGCAGCCGCTCGGCCACCCGCAGGAAGCGCTCGGCGTCCTCGGGGCGCTCGGCCGCCGCCGCCGCCGCGTTCAGAGGGGTCTCGCCCTGGTGGGTGCGCCGGGAGGGGTCGGCGCCGTGGTGCAGGTAGAGCTCGACGTGGGCCAGCAGCCCCTGGCGCGCCGCCACGTGCAGCGCTGTCACCTGCCGCTCGCGCGTGCCCAGGTTCACCTGAGCCCCGTGCGCCAGCAGCAGCTCCGCACACCTGGAGCGGGGGGACAGGGCGGGGGGACACTCTGGAGAGACGCGGCGCCCACGGGACACCCCTAGGGACATCCCCAGGACATACTGGAGAAACCTGTCACCCATGGGACACCCCTAGGGACACCCCCAGGGACACATCGGGAAACCCTGGAGAGACCTGTCACCCATGGGACACCCCCAGGGGCCCTCCCAGGGCACCTCCCAGGCCCCCGGCTCCCAGACTGATGAGCGGGGCAGGAGCGGTGATTTCCTGGGCGGGGCCTCTCCTGCAGGTGAGCCCCACGCCGGTGTCCCCGTACCTGAGGCTGTGGGGCGCGGTGCAGAGGTGCAGCGGGGCCGAGCCGTCGGCGCTCAGCACGTTGGGGTCGGCGCCGAAGGCCAGGAGCAGGCGGGCGCAGTTGGGGTGGGGGGCGGCGGCGCTGTCGTGCAGGGGGGCCCGGCCCCCCACCACGGCGTTCACGGCCGCTCCCCGCAGCAGCAGGTGCCGGGCACAGTCCTCGTAGCCGCGGGCGGCGGCGATGCGCAGGGCCGAGGTCTGCTGCCGGCGGGGGCTCAGCACCCACAGCCCTGCGGGGGTCAGCGGGCACGGGGGCTGCCGGATAGCCCACCCACCCCCGGACACCCCCCACCCACACCCACCCACCCACCGCCCTGCCGGAGGCGGGGGCAGCAGTGGGGCACCCATGGGGGCTGCCCTGCCCACCCACCGTGCCCCAGACCCCCCACTCCCCACAAACCGGAGCAGCCAGCCCTGCTCCTCCCTGCCCGTCCCCCTTTTCCTGGCCCCCCACTTGTTCCGCAGCGGGAACGGGAGGGGAGGGAGAAGGGAAGGAGCCCCCGGGCGCCCCCCGGCCCGTACCCTGCTCCGGTGACCACACCAGCTCCTCGCTGACCATCTCCAGCACCAGATTGGCGGCGGCCTCGTCCCTGAAGATGCTCTGGACGCGGGGCAGGTCCCCGGCGAAGAGCGCGTTGTGCACGGCGGGGTCCCGGCAGGGCTGGCGCCGCCGGGGCGGGCTCGGGGGGGCACGGGGGGTCGCGGGCAGGAGGCGGCGCTGCGCAGACCCCCGGGCCAGGGCCCGCCGCCGATCGTCCCGCTCCAGCAGCTCCCGCTGCAGCCGCAGCGAGCGCAGCGCCGACGGGCTGAAGGCGAAGCTTTCGTGGGCCATGGGAGCCCCGGGAGGGCAGGGGGGACCTGCGGGACGGCGAGTGGAGCCCGGGGGTTATAAATAGGGCTGTGCCCCGCACACGGATGTGGAATCGAATCGCAGAGCCAGGAGCCCTATAAATAACTCCTGGGCGGTAAACAGAGTCACGGGGCGCCGGGAGTTTAACCTGTTGGTGGGTGAGAGGTGGGGGTGTCCCCTGGGGAGGGATCTGGGGATCCCCCCCAATCCTGCGGGGCTGTGAGACCCTGGGGGAACGGCCCCTCCTGCCCGGGGGGAGCGGGGACCCCGGGAAGGGACAGTGAGGTGACACACGAGGACACGGGTGATGCAGAAACAAAAGAGCCCTTTAATGCAGGTTTGGGAGCGAGAGGGGCCGGTGTGCCCGCAGCAGTGGGGACAGGGCTGAGGCCGTGTCCTCCCCGGGTCTGCCCAGCTCTCAGCTCCACAACAAACACCACGGACATGCAGAGAGAGGCAGGTGGGTGGCAGGTGGGTGGCAGGTGGGTGGCAGGCGTGTCACCCTCACACCGTCACCCTCAGCAGCAGCCCCGGGCTCAGCCGCAGTCAGCCTGCGCCGGGGCTGAGAAGAAATCCTCGGGCAGCTCTCCCAGGAGCCCGTCCAGGTCATCTGCACAGCACAGCAGGAGGGGATCCGTGAGCTTTGTGTGTCAGGGATCGTGGAATTGCCCAGCTTGGGAACCAGGCCCTGTTTCCACAGGACAGGAGGGAGCTTTCCCTCCCCTCCCGGAGTGGCTCTGACTCACCCATGTCACATCCATCAGCTCCCACCGCCTCTTCCCCGCTGGGATCAGAGCTCGGAGGGCACAGGGAGGAGCCCCCAGGGTGCTGCCCTGTGCTGTGCCCGCTTGTCCTCGGCTGTCCCCAGTCCTCAGGAACAGGGACACCCTGGTGGGGCTGCACGGGGAGATCCGGGACCAGCTCAGCCTGGGCAGGGACCTGCAAAACCCAGTGGGGATGAATTATTGGGGGATTTACCCATCCCTGCCCCTTCCTCTCGGGGGTCCCCACAGCCCAGACCCCCTTGGGGGTCCCAGCAGCCCCCCAGGGCCAGCAGCAGCGTCCCCCCCTCACCTGCCGGGGGGAGCAGCCCTCGGGCTCGGGCGGGAAGATGCGGAGGAGGTTGTTGGGGGTCACGTTGAGGTAGTGGTTGCGGTGGGAGGGGGAGAAGACCCCGACCTGCGGAGAGGGCACAGAGAGAGGGCACAGGGGGGCAGAGCCAGCTCCGGCTCCTCCCTGCAGGGCAGCTCCAAAGTTACAGCTCCCCATTTGAGGATGAAGGGTGAAATTTTAGGAATAGTTGGGAAAAATCCGAGGTGTAAAACTGTGGGAGATCCTTTCTTTTTGTGTTTATATTTGCAGTCCTGGAGCGCTATGGAATGGGAATGGGGATGTCCTGTATGAACACATCAGCTCCTCTTACCCCTTATCCTAATGTTTGCATTCCCAGTTCCAGGGTGGAGCGGGGTTGGGAATGGGTCGGGTGCTGTGCTGGAGCCCGGTCCAGGGCAGCACCCCCAGCCCCCCCAGCTCTCCTCACCTGCCTCAGGAGCAGCACGGAGCCAGCCCGGAGCTCGCTCTGCCTCTGCTCCAGCAGCAGCCGGTGCACCGTGCCCTGCATCTCCCCTGGGAACAGGACAGCAGCCCTGAGCCCCGGGGGCGGCGGGGGAGCCCCCCGGGCACAGGGACTGCCCCCCTCACCTGTGGGGTCCCGGAACACGGCGCCGGCCCCGGCGCTGCTCCTGGTCAGGGTCTTGATCATCACGGCCATGCTGGGCACCTTGTTCTTCGGGAGCTGCTTCAGGGCTGCCTGCACAGCACAATGGGGATTTGGGGTAACACTGGGCAGGGCTGGAGCTGAACCCCTGATCCCTGTGGGTCCCTTCCCGTGTGGGATATTCCAGGGTTCTACAACCCTCATCACCCGTGGGGATGTGGATCTCTGTGCTCAGCTCAGCTCAGCCCCCTCCCCACAGAGCCCCAGCCCTCAAAGCGGCTCCGAGGGGTGAGGGGAGAGCAGGAAGGCGAAGCCTGGGCCGCCCTCACCTTGCGGAGCACCATGACCACGCTGTAGGTGTGCAGGAAGCAGCTGGGGTCCCTCTCATCCAGCCCCAGCTCCGTCTTCATGGCCAGCCAGGGCCCCTTCCCGAAATCCTCCTCCGTGGGCAGCGGGGAGCTGGGCAGTGCCTGGGGTCAGGGACATCCACGGTCACGGAGCCCAGGGGCTCCCTCCCCGCCCAGGGGCTCCCTCCCCACCCAGCACCCCGCTCTGGGACCCCCCAGCAGAGCAGGGGGTGGGAGGGGGGATTACCTGAGCCCGCGGCTTCGCCACAGCCCCGTGAGCCGGAGTCTGGGGAGCAGACACCAGGATCTCCTCCAGCAGCTTCCCAGAGTGCTGTGGGAGAGGGAGACATGTCCAGGGATCTGCCTGCCCTCATCAGCTGCTCCCATTCCTGCCCCATCCCAGCCCACACCCCATTCCCAACCCCATTCCCATCCTATCCCCACCCATTGCATTCCCGACCCCATCCCCATCCCTATCGCATTGTTATCCCGGTTCCCTCGCTGTCCCCATCCACTCCCACCCCCATCCAGCCTCCATCCCCGTTCCCGTTCCCGGTCCCGTTCCTGTCCCCATTCCCGTTCCCATTCCCATCCCCGTTCCCGTTCCCGTTCCCACCTGCTGGGGCAGGATCCCGGCAGGCCCTGGGAAGCGCCGGCTCTCCCTGCGCGGGGGCGCTCGGGGGGTCCCCCGGGGGGCTTTGCTGGCCGCTGTCACCAGCTGCACCAGGTGGTTGGTGACCACGGGGGGCTTCGGGGGGCCGGGGGCGTTGGGAGCCATGGGGGGGTTTGGGGGGCCGGGGGGGCCCGAGGGGGGCCTGGGGGGCGGCCGGGGCTGGGGGCAGCTCTGTGCTGGGGGGTTCCAGGGCACGGAGGAGCTGCTCCCTCCCGGGGATGCTCGGACCGGCCTCAGGCACGGGGCAGCCCCCGGGGCAGGGCCGGACCCTGCGGAGGGTCCCAGGGAACGGGGGGCTCTGGGGGCGCCGGCGCCCGCCGCGCTGGGCCGCAGCACCAGCCTGGGACTGGGGAGGGGGCCCTGCCTGTCCTGCAGCCCCCCGGAGCCGGGCACCGGCTCCTCTCCCAGCCTGAGCTTTTTGGGGACCCCGCACTCCGGAGCGTTCTCCTTCCCCGGGCACTTCCAGGGCGGCCTCTCGGGGGGCACCTCGGGACCCTCCAGCTCCCTGCAGGCAGCCAGGAGAAGGTCATTGTCCAGCTCGTCCTGGGCTGCTGCTCCCCGCAGTCCCGCGGGATGCTCGCCCTGCCCGGCGAGGGGCCGCAGGGTGGGGGGCTTGCTGGGCTGGGGTTTACTGGGCTGGGGTTTGCTGGGCTGGGGTTCACTGGGAGGAACCGGGACGAGACTGGGCGAGGAATGCCCACGGGTCACAAACTGGTTCTCAGCATCTTCCACAGCCGAGAGGAAATCCTGTGCGAAAATAAAACACCGGGAATCCAAAGGGCTCCGTGTGCGCCCCTGAACCCGCCCGCGGGGAGCGCAGCTCGGCCGGCCCGGGCACGCCGCGCCCCGGGGGGGTCCCGGGGGGCCTCACCTCGTCCTCCAGCTCCCCGTCCGTCCCGAAAAGCTTCTGGAAGTGGCAGGACTGCGGGAAAAGGGGGAGCGATGGGCCTGCGAGGCACACAACACGCTGCGGGGCCCTCGGTGGTCCCCAGGTCTCCGCCGTGGGGAGTTCGCGGTCCCCGGGCCCCCGGCAGGGCCCCACACCGCGCCCGGGGGTCCCCGGACCTGCCCCCGGGGGTCCCCGGACCTGCCCCCGGCACCGCGCGGGGCCCTCAGAGATCCCTTTGTGCCCCTCCGTGGCCCCGCCATGGAGACCCCAGATCTCCCCCGGGGACCCCCAGACCGCCCCCGTGCCCCGGGCCCGTTACCATGGCAGCGCCGCGGGGCCCGGCCCCGGAGGCGGAAGCGGCGGCGCCGGGACTCGAACCCGGGACCCCGGGAAGGGGCGGAACTTCCCCTGCGGCGCCGCCTGGCGGCGGGCAGGGCGCGCGGCCCCGCCCCTTAAAGGGCCACGCACCCCCTTTGCGAGCGCGTGTCACATGTGCACACGCGTGTGCCCCCGCGTCACCCGGCCGGGCCCCGCGGCGCCGCCGGTGACTCAGCGCGGCCCCGGCCCGGCGTGATTCATCCCCGCACGCCCCCGCGGCAGCGGCTGAGTGACCCCCCCTGCCTCCGGGCCTGCTACACCCACACACGCGCGTGGGGAAGGGCACGAGCAGGTGCTGCGGCCGGCAAGGGCACACGCGTGTGTTTGCGTGTGTGTCCTGCACACACGTCTGACCGTGTGCGCTTTGTGCACATGTATGTGTGTGTGTCTGTGTGCATGTCCCTGGCACACACGTGCGTATGTGTCCTGCACACGCGTGTGTGTGTGCGTCCCCTGTCCTGTGTGTGTGATGGGCACTGAGCACGCGTGTGTCCTGCGGAGTGGTTCCCGCCTGGCCTGCTGCACACGCGTGTTCACACGTGTGTATTCATGCACTTGTGTGCAAGGGTGGTTGCACACCGAGCTCCTGGGCGTGCACACGCATGTGTGAGGCATCACAGCAGCCTGTGGCACGCACGTGTGCACCATGGCCTGTCACCCCGTCACGTACACTGATTTGCACACTCACTCTCACTCACATTTATGTGCTGTTGCACACTCATTCACACACGCGTGCCCTCGCACACCGTTTCACACTCTCCCCCCGCGGCCCCTTTAAGGCCGGATTAGGCTCCGCCCCCCTTTAGGCTCCGCCCCTTTAGGGGAGGGGGCCCGCGCGCGGTGCTATTTTTAGCGCCGGGCGCCGTCACGTGACCGCGAGTGACGTCACCGAATGTTGTTGTCGGGGCGGGCGGGGCCGCGCGGCGAAGATGGAGGAGGAGGCGGGGGGGCGGCGGGGCGCGCGCCGGGCGGCACCGGGGGGACCCCAGGTACGGGCGGGCCCGGGGGCACCGGGGCGGGCCCGGGGCCGCGGGATCGGCGCGGGGGCTGCGGCCGGGGGGGGCCCTGGGGCGGCGGGGCGCCCCGTGCGGTTTCGGGGGGGCTCCGTGCAGCGGCGGGGGGGCTGCGATCCCGGGGTCCGGTGCGCCGTGGGGCGGGGGGGCTGTGCCGGGGCGGGGGGGTCGGTGCGGGGCCGTGGGGCGGGTGGGGGGCGCGGGGTGAGGGGCTTCGCGCCGTGCGGGCCGGGGGGGCCGCAGGGGGGACCCGTGTGCAGCGGGTTTGGGGGGGCTGCAGCGGGGGACCCCTGTGCGGGTCGGGGCTGCAGCGGGGCCCGGGGCGGCTCGGGGGGGTTTGCGGTGGGATCCCTGCGTGCTTTGGGAGGGGCTCCAGCGGGGGCCCCGGTACGGGCCGGGGGGCTGCAGCGGGGGTCCCGGAGCGATCCGGTGCGACGGCTGCAAGAGGGGACCCCGGTGCGGGTCTGGGCGCCCTGCGCATTCCGGGCCCCCGGTGCGGCTCCGGAGGGAGGGCCCGTGCAACGGGGGGGCCCTGCAGTCCGGAGGGGCCCTGTGCGGTTCGGGGGAGCCCTGCAATTTCGGGGCTCCCGCTGCGGGCGGGGGGTCCCGGTGCGGTTCGGGGCAGCCCCGCAACGAGCGGTCCCGGCGCGGGCCGGGGGCGCCGCTGCGGGCCGGGGTCCCGGTGCGATGGGCTTTGCCCCGTGCGCTGGGGGGGTCCCGGTGCACTCGGGGGGCCCCGCGGGCTCGGGGCTCCCGCGGTGTCGGGGGTCCGTGCGCCAGCCCGGCGGCGGCTCCGCAGCGCGGGGGGGCCGGCGGGGCCCCGCTGCACCGCGCCGGGCTCGGCGCTACCGGCGGCGCCAGCGCCGTGTCCCCCCCGCCCCGGGTCCGTCCCGCCGCGCGGCCCTCGGGGGTGACACCCCCAGACCCGCATCTGGGGCGATGCCTCGGATCGGGGGGGCTGCAGCACCGGGGAGATCGCGGGGGGGTCAGCGTGGGTCCCCCCTCCACCCGTGTCCTTTTGGGGTCCCACCCGTGTCCCTGTGGGGTGGCACGGCCGGGGGGTCCTTCCCTGCCATCCCCCTGGGCTCCCCCTCTGGGCCCCCCCTTTTCCTGCAGGGCCTGGTGTAACCCCCGGCCCCTCTGGGGGTGCCCGCAGCCCCCCAATCCCGGGGGGCAGCCGAGGGGCGCGGGGCCGCCTCTGCCCGGGGTGGGCGCTCGGGGGGGCTCAGTGCGGCCCCAGCCCCGCGCTGGGTGCTGCGGGAGCTTTTGGGGGTCCCGGGGCGCGTTTGGGGGTCCCGGGGTGCTGACCCGCGGTTGGTCCCGCAGGGCTCCCGGGCGGCGCGGGCACAGCCCCGGTGCCCCGGGCGGCGCTGACGGACACGCGGCTCTGCGAGCCCCCCCCGCCGGCCACCATGGACCCCCAGAGCGACACAGGTGAGACCCCCGCGGGGCTGGGGGGCTGCGCCTGCCGGGCTCCTGCCCCTCTGCGTGCCCCGGGCACGGCCGTGTCCCCCCGCGCTCTGCCGTGTCCCCCCGCGCTCTGCAGTGTCCCCTGTCCCCGCTGTGGCCCTGGAGCCCCTCACTGTGAGGGTCACAGATTTGAGGGTGCTGGGGGGCCACAGCGGCGGGCACATCCGTGCCAGACGGGGGCACCGGGGGGCACCAGGGCCGTGCCAGCCACCCCCGGTTATCCCAGCCCGTGCCACCGCCCCCTTCCCGGTGTTCCCAGACCCCGGGATGTCCTCCCGCCGTGAGGGGAAACTGAGGCACGGCTCCTGTCACCGTCGTGGCACGGCTCACACGTGGCTCTTTATGCCGCCGGGGGCGGGTCCCCGCCGCCCCCTGGGGTCCCCGCGGTGCCACGCGTGGGGACAGCCGCGGTGACCGCCAGGGCCGTGCCCGCGCTGCCCCGGCTCCCGCTGCCTCCCCGGCGGAGCCGCCCTGTAATTATCCCGGTGGGAACTCCGGCGACATCTGGCCACGCTCGCGTCCCCCCCGAGGGGACACGCGGCAGCTCCGGCACCCGCGGCCTCTGCGGGGGAAACTGAGGCCCGCGGCGGTGCCCCGCGTCCCGCTGGAGGGACGCGCCGCTGGTTGGGGACGGTGGGGACGGGGGTGTGTGCGTGTCCCCTCTGTCCCCAGCCCCCCCGAGCCGCCCGCCGGTATTTTTGGAGCGGCCGCAGGGCTGGAGCGCCGCCCGGCCGTGCCTGGCACGGGGCTGGCACGCGGCGCGGTGGCCCGGGGACACGGCGGCGCGGGGACACGGCCCGGCCACCGCGCCCGTCCTGGGGGGCTTCCGTCGGGGTCCCCCCCCGGCTTTGGGTCAGCCTGGGGGGCTCGGGGACCCCTCGGGGGCTGCCGTGATGAGCTGGGCCGGTCTCGGCCGGGCCGGGGCCACCCCCGCGGTCCCGATCGACCCCTGCGGGCTCTGTGACCCCCGGGGCTCCTTGCCCAGAGCCGGGGGTCCCGTGGGGGCCGGGCCCACCCCGGGGCGCAGCCCCCTCGCTCCCCTCCCGGAGCTCCTGGGGGTCCCCCTTATCCCTGAGGGTCCTCCCGTCCCCCAGATGTGCCACCACCTCTGGAGGGGACACCACGGGCCAGGTCACCGCTCTGCCCTGCCAGGGGAGCCAGGAAGGGAGCCTGGGCGGTGGCAACGGGGTCCGGGGGCAGGCGGGGGGTCCGGGGGGCAGGCGGGGGGTCCGGGGCCGGGAGGGGGGTCCGGGGGCAGGCAGGGGGTCCGGGGGCAGGCGGGGGGTCCGGGGGGCAGGCGGGGGGTCCGGGGGCAGGCTGGGGGTCCGGGGGGCAGTCAGGGGGTCCGGGGGCAGGCTGGGGGTCCTCAGGCCCATTCCCGCGGCCTCCTGCCCGCGGGCAGCACCAGAAATAGCCGGGCTGACGTCAAGCCCCAAAGCGCCCCGGGGGGGGGCCGCGGGGGGGGCGGGGGGTGTCCCAGAAATATCCCGGCTATTAAAAGTCCTGGCTCGGGATTAACGCGTGGTAAATAAACGTGGCGGTGCCGGGGGGAGTTACGCACGGCCGGGACGGCGGGGCCGGGGCGCCGGGGGGGTCCCCGTAACCGGGGGCAGATCCCCGATCCCAAAAAGGGGGGGGTTCCACACCTCAACTCGTTGTCACCCGCGCCCCCCCCGGCTCGGCCCTGCAGCGCCACTTGGGGACACTGATCCGGCGGGAAATGTGCTGAGTTGGCAGCTGTGCCCCCCCCCAGCCCCCCCTGGTCCTGTTGGGGGTCCTGAGTGGGCTGGGGGGGTCCGTCTGCCTTCCTTTTCCCGAAGCTGGGGCTAATCCCCCTGGGCACATCCCAGATTTTGTTCCGGGCCGCGCTGATGCGGATTAACGTCCCCGGCAATTAGGGGGACGTGGGGGGTGGGATGGAGGCGAGGGGGGCGCAGGGATCCCCCCGCAGCCTCCCCCCGCGGGGGCGGCCCGCGCCCCCCGACCCGGGGCAGCCCCGGGGTGCAGCGGGTGTGGGGGGGGGGCGGGACACGGCGCGTCCCCTCCCGGGATCTGCCGTGGCCCCCCCGGCACAATTCCCTATTTATAGCCGGCTCCTCCCGTGCCCGGCTATTTCCAGGCGCCGAGGGAATAGCCTGGATTGAGGGGGGGGCGTGGGTGAGGGGTGGAACGGGGGGGCCGCATTTGCTCCCAGCACCCCAAAAACCAGGGGGGCCCTGTGACCCCCCCCACGCCCAGGGGGGGGGGTTGGGGAGCCGAGGTTGGGTTTGGGGGTGCACGGGGCCCGCAGCCCCCCTGCAGCTCCCGGCCCGTTCGGGGGGTCACGGCTGTCTCTGTGCAGAGGGGGGGTCCGGCCGTGAGCCCCCGCTGGAGCTGCTGCCCCGTGTCCCGCTGCACGCTGCCCTGCCCGCCCCAGGTGAGCCCCCCGTGCCCCCGGGGACACCGCCCCAAACCGGGGACACCGCCCCGAACCCGGGGACACCGCCCCAAACCGGGGACACCCCCACAAGGGTGCAGGGGTGTGCAAGGGGGGAGCTGCTGAACACGAGAGCCCCCCCAGCAGAAATGGGTGTGCAAGGACAGGTGTGCAAGGACAGGTGTGCAAGGACAGGTGTGCAAGGACAGGTGCTCCAGCCCTGGGGGTGCCGCCCCCCATAGCGGATCCCCCGCCCCTCCCGTGTCCCTATCCCATGGGACACCCCCACTGTGCCCACGGGGACCTTGTTTGGGGGGTCCTGGGCAGCGAGGGGTTAAACGCCCCCTGCCCCGGGTTGGCGCCCCCGGGGGCTGTTCCTGGTTTTAGCCCTCCCCAGTGCTGCCCCCTCTACAGCGGGGTGCTGACATCCCCCCCTTTGCACCCCCCGGGGCCCTGTGGTTACCCCAGCCTGGGCTGGCAGGTTTGGGGTACCCCAGCGTACCCCCAAACACCCCCGGGAGAGCCAAACCCCGCCGGGGCCGAACTGGGGGGGTGTGAGGGGGGGGTCCTGCGTGTCAAGGGGGGGTGGATGGGGCTGGGGGTGCTCGGGGTATGGGGGTGCTGCTTCTCTCGGGGGGCTGGCAGTGGGGACCGGCGGGTGTGCGGGGTCTGTCTGTCCTTGGGGGGGGTCTGTCTGTCCTTGGGGGGGGTCTGTCTGTCCTTGGGGGGGTCTGTGGGAGGCGGGGGGGGCGGGGGTGCCCCCACCTCCGCGCACGGTGACGTCCGTGGGTCCGCGCGGGGACACGTCAGTGCCCGACCGTCAGTGCCCGCTGGGGGGGCCGGGGGGGCTCATTAACATTCACCGCGCGCCCCCCGCCCCCGCCTTCCTGTTTGCTCATTAACATTCACCCGCCCCCCCTGCGCCCCCCGAGCCCCCCGCGCCCCCTGCCCTGGGCCGGGGGGCGGTCCGTGCCCCCCGTGGTTCCTGGGGGATATTCGGGGGGGGGGTCGGGTCGGTGCTGCCCCCCCCAGCAGTCCGGGTTGGTCGGTGCGTGCTGCACACGGAGGGGTTTGGATCGGGGGGGGGGGGGGGGGCCGTTTTTATTTTTGGGGGGCTTAACTGAGGTGGGGGTTGATCCAGGGGGTTGGGGCTGGGGGGAGACCCCGGGGGCTTCCTTGACACCCCCCCAGCAGCCCCTGAACTGCACCAAACCACCCCAAAACTGCCACTGACACGCCCCCCCTTTGAAACACCCCCAAAGCGCCCATTAAACGAGTCCCTGCCCCCATCACCCCTGGGACACCCCCGAACCGCCCTCCCTCCCCCCCGCATCCCTGCACCACCCCAAAAATGCCCCTCACACACCCCCAGCCCCCTCCGGGGCGCCCCCAGCCCTGCAGCCCCCCGACCCCGCGTGTCCGGCAGGGCCGGAGGGGCCGGAGGCGCCGGGGCCCGAGGCGGGGCTGGACGCGGGGCTGGCGGCGGCGCGGGAGCAGCAGCTGCAGCGGGAGCTGGTGGCCCTGAAGCAGCAGCAGCAGCTCCAGAAGCAGCTGCTCTTCGCCGAGTTCCAGAAGCAGCACGAGCACCTCACCCGCCAGCACCAGGTCCAGCTCCAGAAGCACCTCAAGGTGGGCGGGGGGCACGGCCGGGGCCGGGGGGGAGGCTGGGGGAACGGAGCTGTGGGGTGTCACCAGTCTGGGGGGCATGGAGCTGTGGGGTGTCACCAGTCTGGGGTGGTGTCACCAGTCTGGGGGGATGGAGCTGTGGGGTGTCACCAGTCTGAGGGATGGAGTTTTTGGAGGGGTTTTGGGGGTGATGGAGCTGCTGGGGGGGGGGGGGGAGATATGGGGGTGATGGAGCTGTTGGAGGGGGATGGAGCCCTGGGGTGGGATTTTGGGGTTGATGGAGCCATTGGGGGGCCCCTGGGAGCGGTGGAGCCCTGGGGTGTCACTGATGGAGCCGTTGTGGGGATGGAGCTGTGGGGGGGCATCGCTGGAGCTCCTGGGGGGACACTGGGGGTGCCAACACTGCGGGCCCCCCGTTCCTGGGGCGCTGGGGCCGGGGGTGTCACCCAGGGGAGGGGAGAGGCGGGGCCGTGCCCCGGGGGTCCCACGGCGGAGCCTGGAGGTGCCCCGGCGGTGCCCCGGTGGTCCCGTGGCCGTGCCCGGGGGGTCCCTTGGCCGTGCCCGGGGGTCCCGTGGCGGTGCCCCGGTGGTCCCGTGGCCGTGCCCGGGGGTCCCGTGGCGGTGCCCGGGGGTCCCACGGCGGTGCCTGGAGGTGCCCCGGCGGTGCCCCGGTGGTCCCGTGGCCGTGCCCGGGGGTCCCACGGCGCTGCCCCCGGCCCGCAGCAGCAGCAGGAGGCCCTGGCCGCCCGGCGGCAGCAGGAGCTGGAGCAGCAGCGGCAGCGGGAGCGGCAGGAGCTGGAGCAGCAGCGCCTGGAGCAGCTGCAGAGCCTGCGCCCCAAGGAGCGGGGCCGCGACAGTGAGCGGGGCCGGGGGCTCCGGGGGGCTCTGGGGGGCTCCGGGGGGCACCGGGGGGCACCGGGGGGCCGTGGGGAATGGGGTACAAAGTGCTGGGTGGGGCTGGAGGCTCGGGGGTGTCTGTGGGGCCGCAGGGGGAGCGCGCTGCCCCCCTGACCCCCCGTGCCCCCAGGCGCCATCGCCAGCACGGAGGTGAAGCTGAAGCTCCAGGAGTTCCTGCTCAGCAAGACGAAGGAGCCGGGCCCCGGCGCCCCCAACCATTCCCTCCCCCAGCACCCCAAATGTTGGTAGGTGCCCCCCGAGCCCCCCAGGACCCCCCAGGCACCGCGGGGGTGGCCCGGGTGTCCTAGCGGGGTCTCTGCCCCCTTCCCCCCCCAGGGCTCACCACACCTCGTTGGACCAGAGTTCCCCCCCCCAGACCGGCAGCCCGGGGACCCCCCCGTCCTACAAGCTCCCCCTCCTCGGCACCTACGACGGCCGCGACGATTTCCCGCTGCGCAAAACCGGTGGGTGCCGGGGCGCGGGGGGCGCCGCGCCCGCGGGGCGCCGCTGCCACCCCTCGGGTGACACGTCTGGGGTCCCCAGCGTCCGAGCCCAACCTGAAGGTGCGGTCGCGGCTGAAGCAGAAGGTGGCGGAGCGGAGGAGCAGCCCCCTGCTACGGCGGCGCGACGGCTCCGTGCTGAGCGCCTTCCGCAAGCGCCACGTGGAGATCACCGGTGCGGGGGACACCGGGGGACAGCGGGGACATGGGGGACACCGGGGGAACACGGGGGACACCGGGGGAACACGGGGGAACACGGGCGGGGACATGGGTAGGGACACGGGCAGGGACACGGGGGAGAACACGGGCAGGGACATGGGCGGGGACACAGGAAACTGATGCAGAGGCGGGAAATGGGGGAAGCATGGGGCACGGGGGGACACCGGGGACACGGGCAGCGACACGGGGGAAAACGGGCGGGGACATGGGCGGGGACAGGGGGGACATGGGCGGGGACGGGTGGGGACACGGCTGGCACCCGCTGCCTCCCTGCCTCGGTGTGACACGCTGTGTGACATGGGTCCCCGTGTGACACGCCCCTGTCCCGCAGTGTCACCGTGTGTGACACCCCGTGTGACACCCCGTGTGACACGCCCCTGTCCCGCAGTGTCGTCCGTTTGCAGCAGCGCCCCTGGGTCGGGGCCCAGCTCCCCCAACAGCTCCCACGGTGCCCACAACGGCCTGGCCGCCTCTGTCCCCAACATCCACAGCGAGGTACGGCCCTCTGGGGACAGGGACAGGGACACGCGTGTGCGGGGCTCTGAGTGTCGGTGGTGTGTCGTGTCCCCACACGTGTGTCAGTGGCACCGTGTCCCCACACGTGTGCTGATGCCGTGTCCCCACATGTGTGCTGATGCTGTGTCCCCACACGTGTGCTGATGCCGTGTCCCCACACGTGTTGATGCCGTGTTTGCCGTGTGCCCCACAGCAGCTCCTGCCCCAGCCCCACGCCCTGGCCCTGGACGGGGCCCAGCTCAGCCTCTACACGTCCCCATCGCTGCCCAACCTGTCCCTGGGGCTGCAGGCCACTGTCACCGTCACCAGCGCCCACCTCCCCGTGAGTGGGGGCACGGGGACATCGTGGTGGGTGGCACTGGGATGCAGCACCCCGCGGTGGGGACGTGGGACCCCCAAGGGGGGTGGCACGGGGACCTGGATCTCCACAGAGGGAAAGTGGGGACACCCTGGGGACACGGGGACATGGGGACACCGTGGCGGGTGGCACTGGGACACAGAACCCCACGGGGAGGGTGTCACGGGGGCTGGCACCCCATAGCAGGAATGCAGGGACTCCAGGGGGTGGCACAGGGTCCCGGCCCCCCAGGGTGACATGGGGACCCCCGGTGGCACCGCTGTCCCCGCAGGTGTCCCCCAAGCTGTCGCCGCAGGCGGAGGGGGAGCGCCCGGGGGTGCCCCCGGGGGTGTCCCCGCTGCGCCCCGGGGCCGCCCTCACCGGGAAGTTCCTGAGCACGTCCTCGATCCAGGGCTGCCTGCTGGGGGTGGCCCTGGACGGGGACGCCCCGGCGGGGCCACCCTCGCTGCTGCAGCACGTGCTGCTGCTGGAGCAGGCGCGGCAGCAGAGCACCCTCATCGCTGGTGAGACCCTGGGACCCCCCAGTTTCCCCCCAGTACTTCCCCAGTTTGCCCTCGGTTTCCCCCCCAAGTCCCCCCAGTTCCCCCTGCTTTCCTTCCCACCCTTTCCCAGTTTCCCCCCAGTACTTCCCCAGTTTGCCTTCGGTTTCCCCCCCAAGTCCCCCCAGTTTCCCCTCGATTTCCTTCCCACCCTTTCCCATTTTCCCCCAGTCTTGTCCTGCTTTTCCCCCATCCTTCCCCCGTTCCCCCTGTTCCCCTGGGGGGCTCGGGGGGCGTGGGCGCCCCGCTGACCCCCTGCCCCCCATTCCCCCTGTTCCCCTGGGGGGCTCGGGGGGCACAGGCACCCCGCTGACCCCCTGCCCCCCATTCCCCCTGTTCCCCTGGGGGGCTCGGGGGGCACAGGGCACCCCACTGACCCCCTGCCCCCCCAGTGCCCCTGCACGGGCAGTCCCCGCTGGTGACGGGGGAGCGCGGGGGGCCCCCCCGTGGGAACAAGCTGCCGCGGCACCGGCCCCTGAGCCGCACGCAGTCGTCCCCGCTGCCCCAGAGCCCCCAGGCCCTGCCCCACGGCCCCCTCCAGCACCACTTCCTCGACAAGCAGCAGGTGCAGCTGGGCAAGGTGGGCCGGGGGCACGGGGCGGGCGCTGGGTGGGCACGGGGGGTGTGGGGTGGGGATGGGGTACAGGGGGTGACATGGAGTGTGACATGGGGTGTGACATGGGGTGTGACATGGGGTGTGACATGGGGTGTGCCATGGGGTGTGACGTGGGGTGGGAGTGGGACATGGGCTGGGTGTTGGGTACCTGTGGGGCACCACTGAGCCCCAAAATGCAGCGGGGAGGGGCAGAGCAAGCGGGGGAAACTGAGGCAGAGGCAGGAATGGGGGAAGGATGGGACAGTGTGGGGTGGCTGTGGGGTGACTGGGCTGTGGGACGGGTGTGGGGTGGGCACTGGGTGGGTGTGGGGTGGATGTGGGGCACGGGGTGGGTACAGGGGGGCAGTGGGGTGGGCACGGGGTTTGGGGGGTCACTTAACCCCCCCGTGCCCCCCAGCTGCTCCCCAAGGGGGGGGAGCTGGCACGGCAGCCCCCCACCCACCCCGAGGAGACAGAGGAGGAGCTGACGGAGCAGCAGTCGCCCCCCCCGGGTGAGAGAGGCCCCCCTGGCCCCCCGCTCGGCCCCCCCCTCACCCTGGTGTCCCCAGAGGCCGGGGACCCCCCAGAGCAGCCGCAGGACCCCGAGGGCTGCCCGGAGCCGGGTGACAGCGGGGACGAGGCCGAGGCCACCGGGGACCCCGATGTCACCGAGCTGGGGGTCACCTACAAGCAGGTGAGACTTTGCGGAGGGCCAAATCCCCCCCAGCTCCCTCCATCCCCCCAAACTCCAGCACGAGCACCCCCTGTCCCCTGCTCTGTGCCCAGCCCTGCCATGGGTCCCCTCCCCCGTTTTTGGGGACCCGGCCGCCCTCGGCTGCCGCAGCGATGACTCGGAAGGGTCGGTGACTCATCCCCTCCTCTGTCCCCCTGTCCCCGCCACCCCCGTGTGTGACCCCCCCTCCCCGTGTCCCTGCCGTGACTCATCCCCCCTGCCCAGGTGTACCCCGAGGCGCCGCTGCAGCTCTTCCCCGCGCCCCCCCTGGGGGTCCTGGCTCTGCCCCACGCCGCCCTCGCCCGCACCCAGTCCTCCCCCGCCAGCGTCAAACCCCCCCCGCCCGAGGCGCCCCCCAAGCACCTCTTCACCACAGGTACGTCGGGGGGTCCCCGTGCCGGGGGCTGCTGTGTCCCTCGGGGTGGCACGGGGGGCTCCTGTGCCATGGGGGATGCCAGGGATGGCTGTGTCCCCCCAGAGTGTCCCATTCCCTGCTGGGGCTGTGGGTATTCCTCTCCCAAAGGATTCCCCAGGGTTCCCAGTCCCAGGGGTCCCTCAGTGCCACGGGACCCCCCTGTCCCCGGGGTTCCCAATCCGTTGGGGTCCCCAGGGGTCCCTCAGTGCAACGGGACCCCCCTGTCCCCTGGGTTTCCCCATACCTGGGGCTGCTTGGTGTCCCCCACTCCCACAGATTCCCCTTTGCCTCCTGGGGCTCCCAACCCCTCGGCGTGCCTGGGTGTCCCCACATCCCCTGGGACGCCCTGTCCCCTGGGTTCCCAACCCCTCGGCGTGCCCGGGGGTCCCCACATCCCCTGGGACCCCCCAGTCCCCCGGGGCTGCCCCTCCCGGGTGTCCCGGGCTCCAGCTGTGCCAGCTGTGCGTGCCCAGGTGTGGTGTACGACACGTTCATGCTGAAGCACCAGTGCACCTGCGGGAACACCACCATCCACCCCGAGCACGCCGGCCGCATCCAGAGCATCTGGTCCCGGCTGCAGGAGACGGGGCTGCTGGGCAAGTGCGAGGTGAGGGGGGGTCCCCACGGCCCCGGGGAGGCGCGGGGGGAGCCCGGGGGGCTCAGCCTGTGCCACCCCTCCGCAGCGGATCCGGGGCAGGAAGGCGACGCTGGAGGAGATCCAGACGGTGCACTCGGAGCACCACGCGCTGCTCTACGGCACCAGCCCCCTGAACCGACAGAAACTGGACAGCAAAAAGCTGCTGGGTGGGTGCTGAGGGACCCCGTGCCTGGGACCCCCCTCCTTGGAGCTGGGGTCACCCTGCTGCCCTGCTCCTTGTGATCCCTCTGTTCCCTGCGGGTCCAAATCCCCTTGGCTGTCCAGGGGGGTCTTTGTCCATGGGGGGATCCCAATCCTTGGGGTGTTCAGGGGTCCCTTGGGATCCCCCTGTCCCCCGGGATCCCCCTGTCCCCTGGGGTTCCCCTGTCCCCTGGGGTTCCCCTGTCCCCTGGGGTTCCCCATCCCTCGGGGTCCCCTGGGGTTCCCAGTCCCTCAGGGTCCCCCGGGATCCCCCTGTCCCCCAGGATCCCCCTGTCCCCCGGGATCCCCCTGTCCCCTGGGATCCCCCTGTCCCCTGGGGTTCCCAGTCCCTCAGGGTCCCCCGGGATCCCCCTGTCCCCCGGGATCCCCCTGTCCCCTGGGATCCCCCTGTCCCCTGGGGTTCCCCATCCCTCGGGGTCCCCTGGGATCCCCCTGTCCCCTGGGGTTCCCAGTCCCTCGGGGTCCCCTGGGATCCCCCTGTCCCCCGGGATCCCCCTGTCCCCTGGGATCCCCCTGTCCCCTGGGGTTCCCCATCCCTCGGGGTCCCCTGGGATCCCCCTGTCCCCTGGGGTTCCCCATCCCTCGGGGTCCCCTGGGATCCCCCTGTCCCCTGGGGTTCCCAGTCCCTCGGGGTCCCCTGGGATCCCCCTGTCCCCCGGGATCCCCCTGTCCCCTGGGGTTCCCCATCCCTCGGGGTCCCCTGGGATCCCCCTGTCCCCTGGGGTTCCCCATCCCTCGGGGTCCCCTGGGATCCCCCTGTCCCCCGGGATCCCCCTGTCCCCCGGGATCCCCCTGTCCCCTGGGGTTCCCGGTCCCTCGGGGTGCTCAGAGGTGCCCTCACCCTGCCCCGTGTCCCCGCAGGTCCCATCACTCCGAAGACGTACGCGGTGCTGCCGTGCGGGGGCATCGGGGTGAGTCTGGGGGCGCGGGGGGGCCGTCCCGGGGGTGGCCGTGTCCCGCTGAGCCCCGCTGTCCCCGCAGGTGGACAGTGACACGGTGTGGAACGAGCTGCACTCGTCCAGCGCCGTGCGCACGGCCGTGGGCTGCCTGCTCGAGCTGGCCTTCAAGGTGGCCGCGGGGGAGGTCAAGGTGGGCGCGTGTCACTGTCACTCTGCCTCCCTGGCCGTGTCCTGTGTGTGTCCCTGTGTCCCAGTTGTGTCCCAGTGCCACACGTCTCTGTGTCACACACACATCCCTCTGTGTCCCTCTGTGTCCCACCCGTGTCCCACTGTCCCAGTTGTGTCCCAGTGCCACGTCTCTGTGTGCCACCCGTGTCACCCTGTCCCAATGCCATATGTCTCTGTGTCACACACACATCCCTCTGTGTCCCTCTCCCCCGTGTCCCACTGTCCCAGTTGTGTCCCAGTGCCAGACATCTGTCATACACACATCCCTCTGTGTCCCACCCGTGTTCTTCTGTGTCCTGTGTGTCCCTGTGTCCCAGTTGTGTCCCAGTGCCACACGTCTCTGTGTCACACACACATCCCTCTGTGTCCCTCTCCCCCGTGTCCCACTGTCCCAGTTGTGTCCCAGTGCCAGACATCTGTCATACACACATCCCTCTGTGTCCCACCCGTGTCCCTCTGTGTCCCACCCGTGTCCCTCTCTGTCCCCCAGAATGGCTTCGCCGTCATCCGCCCCCCAGGCCACCACGCCGAGGAGTCCACGGCCATGTGAGTACAGGGACAGGCCCGGGACCCCCGCCCAGGGCCACCCCCTGCGCTGATGTCCCCTGTCCTTTGTCCCCAGGGGCTTCTGCTTCTTCAACTCGGTGGCCATCTCGGCCAAGCTGCTGCAGCAGAGGCTCAGCGTGGGCAGGATCCTCATCGTGGACTGGGTGAGGGGGGGGACGGGGGGACCCCACGGGCCTTGGGGGCGCCGTGGGTGGGCGTGGGGGGGTCCCTGACGCCCCGGTGCCCCCCCAGGACATCCACCACGGGAACGGCACCCAGCAGGCCTTCTACAGCGACCCGCACGTGCTCTACATCTCCCTGCACCGCTACGACGACGGCAACTTCTTCCCGGGCAGCGGCGCCCCCGAGGAGGTACCGGGGGGGAATTCGGGGGGTGGGGGTCCCCCCGTGCCCCCCCCGGGCCTGGCTGTGGCACAGGGGGGTCACCTGTGGCTGTGCCCAGGTGGGCAGCGGGCTGGGCGTGGGCTACAACATCAACATCGCCTGGACGGGCGGCGTGGACCCCCCGATCGGGGACGTGGAGTACCTGACGGCCTTCAGGTGGGGCTGGGCCTGGGGGGGCACCGGGGGGGCTCTGTGGCACTGGGGGGGCTCCGTGGTATCGGGGGGGCTCCGTGGTATTGGGGGGGCTCAGTGGTACTGGGGGGGCTCATGGGCACCGGGGGGGGCTCTGTGGCACCGGTGGGGGCTCTGTGGCACCGGTGGGGGCTCTGTGGCATTGGGGGGCTCAGCCTCAGGGAGCAATTCCGGAGTCCTGGGGAGGGTCCCTGAGCCCTTGGGGGGTCCCTGTGTCCTGGGGAAGGGTCTCTGTGCAGTGAGGGGGAGTCGCTGCCTCGGGGGGTCCCCTGGATCCTGGGGGGGTCCCTGCACACCTTGGGGGGGTCCCTGCACACCTTGGGGAGGTCGCTGCTCCCTGGGGTGTCCCTGTGCTCTGGGAGGGTGCCCATGTCCCGGGGGGTGCCCCTGCTCCCCGGGGGTTCCCCGGGAGGGGTCCCTGCCCTCCTGGGGGGCTTCCCCAGCTCCGGGGGGGTCCCGAGCCGCCGCTGCCCCCAGGACCGTGGTGATGCCCATCGCCAACGAGTTCTGCCCGGACCTGGTGCTGGTCTCCGCCGGCTTCGACGCCGTCGAGGGCCACCTGTCCCCGCTCGGGGGCTACTCCGTCACCGCCAAGTGTGAGTGGGCTCCGGGGGGGTCCCGGGGGGGGGACCCCGGCCCGGCCGCCCCTCACCCCTCCCCGGTGCTGCCCCCCAGGCTTCGGGCACCTGACGAAGCAGCTGATGATGCTGGCGGGGGGCCGGGTGGTGCTGGCGCTGGAGGGGGGACACGACCTGACGGCCATTTGTGACGCCAGCGAGGCCTGTGTCACCGCCCTGCTGGGCCTGGAGGTACGGGGGACCCCCGAGACCCCCGAGACCCCCCGAGACCCCGGCCCTCCCCCGGGGGGGGCACGCCCCGTGCCGTGCCTCAGTTCCCCCTCATTGGTTGGTGCTGGTCCCATCCCTGCCCTCGCTCTGGGGGTGCTGATGGCAGTTTTGGGGGTGTTGATGTCATTTTGGGGTCCTGGTGGCAGTTTTGGGGTCCTGGTGGCAGTTTTGGGGGGCTGGTGGCAGTTTTGGGGGTGCCAGTGGCAGTTTTGGGGGTGCCAGTGGCAGTTTTGGGGGTCCTGGTGACAGTTTTGGAGTGCTGATGGCAGTTTGGGGGTCCTGGTGACAGTTTTGGAGTGCTGATGGCAGTTTGGGGGTCCTGGTGACAGTTTTGGGGTCCTGGTGGCAGTTTTGGGGTGCTGGTGGCAGTTTTGGGGGGCTGATGTGTGTCCCCCCAGCTGGAGCCCCTGGACCCGGCCCTGCTGCAGCAGAAGCCCAACGTGAACGCGGTGGCCACGCTGGAGAAGGTCATCGAGATCCAGAGTGAGCACGGGGGTCCCGGGGGGCTGGCCCTGGCCGGGGGGGTCCCGGGGGTCCCTGGTGGGGGTCCCAGGGGGTCCCTGGCGGGGGTCCCTGGCGGGGGTCCCAGCCTGTCCCCTCCCCAGGCCGCCACTGGAGCTCCGTGCGCCGCTCGGCCGCCGCCGTGGGCCGGTCCCTGCTGGAGGCGCAGCGCGGGGACACCGAGGAGGCCGAGACGGTGACAGCGATGGCCCTGCTGTCCGTGGGCGCCGAGCAGGGCGGCACCGAGCCCCGGCACCGGTACGGCCCCGACACCGGGGACACCGGGGACACCGGGGGGGGGACACGGGGGGGACACAGGGGGTGTGCACAGAGCTGGGGGGACACTGGGGGGACATGGGGGGTGAATGGAGCCGGGGGGGACACCAGGGGGACACAGGGGGGATATGGGAGAGGGACACAGGAGGGGATGCCGGGGGGGACACTGGTATGACACTGGGTATGACACTGGGGGGACATGGGGGGACATGGAGAGCTGGGTGTGGCACTGAGGGGGACATGGGAAGGGACACAGGGGGGTGAATGGAGCCGGGGGAGACACTGGGGGGACACTGGGGGGACACTGGGGGGACACGGGGTGAATGGGGGACACTGGGGGGGTGAATGGAGCCAGATGTGGCACTGAGGGGGGACACTGGGGGGTCTGGGTGTGACACCGGGGTGACACAGGGGGGTGAATGGAGCTGGGTGTGGCACCAGGGGGGACACGGGAGGGGACACGGGGGGTGAATGGAGCTGGGGGGGGGACACCGGGAGGGACACTGGGGGGTCTGGGTGTGACACTGGGGGGACACAGGGGGCTGAATGGGGGACACGAGGGGTGCACAGAGCCAGGTGTGGCACCGGAGGGACACTGGGGGGTCTGGGTGGGACACTGGGGGGACACAGGGGGCTGAATGGAGCCAGGTATGACACTGGAGGGGACACTTGTCCCCTGTCCCTCTGGGGGGTGACAGACACTTGTCCCCTTGTCCCTCCGGGGGGTGACAGACACTTGTCCCCTTGTCCCTGCCCTGCCCAGGCCAGCGGAGGAGCCGATGGAGGCCGAGCCCACGCTCTGACCCGCCCGGATTGTCCAGAACACCAAGGGACACCCGGAAGAGACGAAAAACACACACAAAAAAATCACAGTAAAAAAAAAAAAAATCCAAAACACACCAAAAAAAAACCACTAAAAAAAAAAAAAAAAAAAAAAAAAAGACAAAAAAAAAAAAGGCAGAAATCAAAAGGAAAACCAGAAAAAAAGAGGAAAATATTTTCTTTTTCTATTAAAAAGAGGAGAAAAAGACAAAAAAAAAATATCCCCCCGCCCGTCCTGTGGCCCTGGCTCCCCGCGGTGTTTGCGGTCGTGTCTCTTGTGCAGCAGCGGTTCCACCAGCACCCCCTGTCCCCCCCTGTCCCCTGTGTCCCCCCCGTGTCCCCCCCGTGTCTGCCGGGTCCCCCCGGCGCTGCCAGGACCCCCCCGGGGCTCCTCGAGATTTTTTTTAGGGGTTTTTCCTTATTTTCCCCCCATTTTTGTGTCTCCCCCCCTCGTTCCCTCCCTGGCTCCAGCATCTGTCCCCCCCCACGGGAGGCGATGGGAAATATTCGTGCCTTTAAGTAAGTATTTTTTTTTAATGCCTTAATTTCCCTTCATTTTGGGTTTTCTTAATTTTCTTGGGTTTTTTTTTTTCCCTTCGGCCTCCCCGTTTGGGAAGGGGACAGGAGACAAAGGGACGAGCCCTGTCCCCCCCACCCCCATCCCTTTGTCACCCCGGCGCCTTTGTTGGGATCAATTTTGTCCTTACAGGAGAGGAAAAAAAAAAAAAAAAAGAGGGAAAACCACTTTATTTTCCTGTTTTGTCACCAGCCGGAGGGGCCTCGGAGCGATTTTAGCTTTAAAAGAGAGAAAACCACCCAACCCCCCCCAAAAAAAGGGATATAATTTTATTACAGATGGATTATTTAATAGTATTTTTTTAATGGGGGGGCGGAGGAGGGCACTGGGACGGGGACAGCGCGTCGTGGGTTAAATTATTCCAGAGTGGGGGGGATTGGGGGTGGTCCCAGCTGAGGACAGAGGGACAAGGTTGTCCTTGTCACCTCTCCTGGGGGGGAGGACCCCGGTGTGGGTTTTTGGGACACCCCGAGAGCGGTGGGGGATCCCCACAGCCTCTGGATGTGGGGCGGGGGCAGAGGAGGCTCCGCGCCCCCCGGCAGCGCCCGCCCCGCTCCGGGCTGTGTCCCGGCCCCGCCGCTGTCCCCGTGTCCCCCCCGGTCCCGTCCGTGCCGTCCGGTCCGGTCCGGTCCGTGCCCCCCGGTCCGGTCCGGTCCGTGCCGTCCGGTCCGGTCCGTGCCCCCCGGTCCGGTCCGGTCTGTGTCCCCCCGGTCCGGTCCGGTCCGTGCCCCCCCGGTCCCGTCCGTGCTCCCCGGTCCGGTCTGTGCCCCCCGGTCCGGTCCGTGCCCCCCGGTCCGGTCCGGTCCGTGCCCCCCGGTCCGGTCCGGTCCGTGCCCCCCGGTCCGGTCCGGTCAGTGCCCCCCCGGTCCGGTCAGTGCCCCCCCGGTCCCGTCCGTGCCCCCCGGTCCGGTCCGGTCCGTGCCCCCCGGTCCGGTCTGGTCCGTGCCCCCCGGTCCCGTCCGTGCCCCCCGGTCCGGTCCGGTCTGTGTCCCCCCGGTCCGGTCCGGTCTGTGCCCCCCGGTCCGGTCCGTGCCCCCCGGTCCGGTCCGGTCCGTGCCCCCCCGGTCCGGTCCGGTCCGTGCCCCCCGGTCCGGTCCGTGCCCCCCGGTCCGGTCCGGTCCCCGCTCACGCTCGCTCTGGGTCTCGGTTCAGTATTTTGTAAGATGTCACCGATGTTCGTCCTTGTATAAATAAACTGTTTCTGGCAATACCCGCCGGGCCCGCTGCCTTTGGAGGGTCCCGGGGGGGGTGGGGGTGTCCCTGTGCCCCTTCTCCTGTCCCCGTGCCCCTTCTCCTGTCCCCAGGTCCCCTTTTCCCGCCCCCTTTCCCCGCCGTGTCCCCCCGTGCCTCAGTTTCCCGGGAGGGGCCGGGGCGGGTCCCCTTTGTCCCCCCGGGCTGGGGGTCCCTGTCCCGCTGTCCCCCCGCAGGACTCGGGGCCGGGCTTGGTTCTGGAGCTTTATTTGGTTCCGAACGGGGGGAGCCCCCCACACCCCGCGGGAAGAGGGGGGGTCCCGGCGGGGGGGTCCCATCCCTGCTGCAGAGGGGAGGGGGCGGCTGGGGAGGGGTCTGGCGGCTCCGAGCCCCCCCCGGGCACGGGGCACCCCC
Source organism: Prinia subflava (assembly GCF_021018805.1). Classification (NCBI taxonomy): domain Eukaryota; kingdom Metazoa; phylum Chordata; class Aves; order Passeriformes; family Cisticolidae; genus Prinia; species Prinia subflava. The sequence continues at coordinate 17,831,504 of NC_086254.1, forward strand.
GGCCCGGAGCCCCCCGGGGTGGGCACAGCTCAGGCTGAGCCCCCCGGAGCAGGGGAGGGCGGGCAGGGACCCCCAGCCCGGGGTGAGGGGGGGTCCCTGGGGCAGGGGGGAGAACAAGAACTGGGAGAACTGGGAGAACTGGGGGTTGTGGGGGGAGGGAGTGAACCGGGAACAGAGCAGGGCCCCCCTCAATCGGGGGGTCCCTGGGGAAAGGGAGGGTGAGGACAAACCGGGACAGGAGTGGGGACCCCCTACTCAGATTGGGGTTCCCTGGGGCAAAAGGAGTGTGAGAACGAACTGGGAACACAGCAGACACCCCCTGCTCAATCCGGGGGTCCCTGGGACAGGTGAACCGGGACCAGAGCCCCCCACTCGCCCCGGGGGGGGTTCAGGGGGTCCCCCGGAGCCGCCGCAGGGCGAGGATGAGCCGGGGCAGCAGCGAGGTGACCAGCACGGGCCCCAGCGCGTAGCGGGCGCCCACGCCGAGGTACCAGAGCGCGGTGTCGCCGCTCTGGGGCAGTTTGTGCAGCAGGTCCAGCGCCAGCAGCCCCAGCGTGGCGCTGCCCAGCGGCGGCTCCAGCGCCCGCAGCTCGTCGGCGGCGCGGCGGCCGAGGGGGTGCCGGGCCGCCAGCGCCAGCCCCAGCGCGCTGCCGCTCACCCGCACCAGCGACGCCCAGGGCCGCGTGTCGGGCCGCAGCCACGACGGCTCCGAGCACCGGGAGCTGGCCCGGCCCAGGGACCTGCGGGGGCAGCGCGGGGCTTGGGCTGAGACCCCCCAGGAACGCTCTGAGGGCAGAGCTCGGGGGTCAGCCCGCTGCCCAGACAGCCCGGGGGGCACAGACCTGGGGGGCTCAGACCTGGGCACATCCCTGGGGTACCCCCCTGTGACACCCCTGTCCCCATGGAGCCCTGTCCCTGTGACACCCCTGTCCCCATGGAGCCCTGTCCGTGTGACACCCCTGTCCCTGTGGAGCCCTGTCCCTGTGACACCCCTGTCCCCATGGAGCCCTGTCCCTGTGACACCCCTGTCCCCACGGAGCCCTGTCCCCGTGACACCCCTGTCCCTGTGACACCCCTGGGGTACCCCCCTGTGACACCCCTGTCCCCACGGAGCCCTGTCCCTGTGACACCCCTGTCCCCGTGACCCTCCTGTCCCCGTCCCAGTCTCACCAGTCCAGGTCCAGCCCCGCGGCCGTGGCCAGCCCGTGCAGTCCCAGCGTGCCCAGCAGCAGCCCCAGCGCCGCGCCCAGGAAGAAGCGGCCGCTGTGGAAGTTGGGGGGCCGGCGCTGCAGCCCCCAGCCCAGGGCCAGCCCTGGCAGCGGGGACAGGCGGGGTTGGCACCGGGAAGGGGCTCCGGGGAGGGGGAAGGGGCTGGGCTGCCCCCCTCACCTGCCAGGGAGCCGGTGACCACCTGGTGGGGGAAGTGGGCCAGCACGAAGATGCGGGAGAGCCCCATGGCCACCAGCAGGAGGACGTAGAGCAGGAACGGGAGCAGCCTCAGCGCCCGGCTGGAAGGGAACGGGGTCATGGGGGCGTGCTGGGCTCGATCCACGGAGGAAAGAGCAAGAAAAAGTCCTGGGGGGCGTTCAGGGGGTCTCAGCCTCTTCCCAGGGGAGGGCCGTGTCCCCCTGGAGCCGCCCTGCCGGGACGGAGGGGATCCTCATCACCCTCCATGGGTGCTGCCCACAGAGCGGGCATCCCTTACCCACCCCTCTCCTCCCACAGAGGCTCTGGAAGCTTCCAAGGACTGCACCTCCATCCCAGGATTCACCCTGCACCTCCAATCCCGGGATTCACCCTGCATCTCCAATCCCGGGATTCACCCTGCACCTCCAATCCCGGGATTCACCCTGCATCTCCAATCCCGGGATTCACCCTGCATCTCCAATCCCGGGATTCACCCTGCATCTCCAATCCCGGGATTCACCCTGCTCCTCCATCCCGGGATTCACCCTGCGTCTCCATCCCGGGATTCACCCTGCACCTCCATCCCGGGATTCACCCCGCATCTCCAATCCCGGGATTCACCCTGCTCCTCCATCCCGGGATTCACCCTGCACCTCCAATCCCGGGATTCACCCTGCGTCTCCAGCCCGGGATTCACCCTGCACCTCCATCCCGGGATTCACCCTGCACCTCCATCCCGGGATTCACCCTGCACCTCCATCCCGGGATTCACCCTGCACCTCCATCCCGGGATTCACCCTGCACCTCCAGCCCGGGATTCACCCTGCACCTCCATCCCGGGATTCACCCTGCGTCTCCATCCCGGGATTCACCCCGCGTCTCCATCCCGGGATTCACCCCGCATCTCCAATCCCGGGATTCACCCTGCACCTCCAGCCCGGGATTCACCCTGCACCTCCAGCCCGGGATTCACCCTGCGTCTCTATCCCGGGATTCACCTGCCTGCCCCCCGCCCCACAGGAACGGCCCCACATCCACCCCCGTTCCCTCAGGACGCCCCCCAGCCCACACTCACCTGTGGCTGTACCTGCACACCCACCCAGACTCACCTGTGGCTGTACCTGCACACCCAGCCCGGACTCACCTGTGGCTGTACCTGCACACCCACCCACACTCACCTGTGGCTGTACCTGCACACCCACCCACACTCACCTGTGGCTGTACCTGCACACCCACCCACACTCACCTGTGGCTGTACCTGCACACCCAGCCCGGACTCACCTGTGGCTGTACCTGCACACCCACCCACACTCACCTGTGGCTGTACCTGGCCACTCCGTGGCTCAGGGCGGTGACAATGGGCCACAGGCCCGCCCCCAGGATCATGCAGTGGCCCGAGGGGCTCCCTGCGGATGAAGCACAGCGGAGCCCGTGGGGAGGAGTCCCGGGAATGGCGAGCCCTTCCCGCTGCTCCGGGACGGCTTTTCCGCCTCCAGCCCCGCGTTCCCGCGGGATGCGGCTCCCGGGGCCCTTCCCCGGGGCTGCCCGAGCTGGGACTCACCGGGTCCCGTCTCGCAGGTGATCGGGAACTGGCGCAGCGGGAGCTGCTCCCGGCTGGAGAGCCCCGACTCGTGGATCCACCAGTACGGGCGCTCCCCGAACAGGAACCTGCGGGAGGGACGGCCAGGGGTGGATCGGGAGGGCGGGATCCCTGCAGCCCATCCCAGGGGATCCAGGAGGGCAGGATCCCCGCAGCCCATCCCGGGGGATGCAGGAGGGCAGGATCCCTGACACCAATCCCGGGATTTCCAGGAGGGCAGGATCCCTGCAGCCCATCCCGGGATTTCCAGGAGGGCAGGATCCCTGCAGCCCATCCCGGGATTTCCAGGGGCAGGATCCCCGCAGCCCATCCCAGGGGATGCAGGAGGGCAGGATTCCTGTCACCAATTCCGGGATTTCCAGGGATGGAGCCGCAGAGGGAGGGCAGGATCCCTTGGCAATCCTGACACCTCCCGGGGTTTTCTCTGCCAGGAATTCCTGGCAGAGGCTCGGGGCAGCTCGGGTGACCCTGCGGAATGCCATGGGCAGGGAGCAGGGACTCTGTGCCCCGAATTCCAGAGGCAGGGAGTCTGTGCCCCGAATTCCAGAGGCAGGGAGTTTGTGCCCCGAATTCCAGAGGCAGGGAGTTTGTGCCCCGAATTCCAGAGGCAGGGAGCAGTGCCCGTCCCCGTGCCCCCCTCCCCGTGCCCCCCTCACCATTTGCAGACCACGTTGAGCCACTCGGCCACGAGGGCGACCCACAGCACCATCAGGGACACGTGGGGGTCCAGCCCGCGGGCCAGCGGGAAGCACACGGTGTAGAGAGCCTTGGGGTCCAGGTGGGAGCTCAGGAAGAGCCAGAAGGGCTCCAGCCAAGGTGGCCCAGCCTGCAGGGCCACGGCAGCGCGGACCCCGGCCTCGTGCAGGGCGTCCATGGCACCGGGCTGGGACACGGGACGGGGTCAGTCCTGGCTCAGAGCCCCTCGGGAACCCCCGGGAACGGGGCAGGAGGGGGCTGGATCCTTGGGAATTTACTGGGAAGGGGGCTGGATCCTTGGGAATTCACTGGGAAGGGGGCTGGATCCCTGGAATTCACTGGGAACAGGGCAGGAGGGGGCTGGGTCCCTGGAATTCACTGGGAAGGGGCAGGAGGTGGCTGGATCCTTGGGAATTCACTGGGAAGGGGGCTGGATCCCTGGAATTCACTGGGAACAGGGCAGGAGGGGGCTGGATCCCTGGAATTCACCGGGAAGGGGCAGGAGGTGGCTGGGTCCCCAGGGATGCCTTGGCACTGATTCAGGGAGTCACCACCTGAAGTTTGACCGCAAATGACTCCCAAATTTCTGCCCGGGGGTCCAGGCAGAACAGACCTGTGGCTCAGCCGTGGGGCCGGGGCAGGGTCCCGGGGCAGGGTCCCGGGGATCGGTGCGGGATTCGCTGCCCAGCTCTGATGCTCCCAGAGCCGCCACCTCCCTGGGACTGTCCCTTGGAAACCTCCTGGGTCTCCCTGTGGTGATTCTGCGGAAGGCCTGAGGTCTCCCTGGGGTCTCCCTGGAGCCACCCTGGGCGTTCTTTGGGGTCTCCCTGGGGTCTCCCTAAAGCGGCTCCTGGGCCTCCCTGGGGTCCCTCTGGGCCTCCCTGTGCTCTCGGGCCCAAGGCCTCTCTGGGGTCTCCCTACATCAGACCCGCGGCCTCCCCGTCCCCGCCAGCAGCCTCTGAGCCGTCCTACCCCTCCTTAGCGCTCCCCGTGGCGCTCCGCACCCCCCGGTACCGGCGGGAGGTACCTGAGGGGGGGGCTCCGTCCCGGGGACCCCTCAAAACTCCCTCCCGCCGCTCTCAGCGCCCTCTTCCGCCTACACTTCCCATCACCGCCCGCGGCGCGCCGAGCTACGGCGGGGCGGGAGGGACAAACCGCGGCCGGGGTGGGCTCAGCCAATCAGAGCGCGGGGCGGGGCAGATCGGCGGGGCGGAGCGCCAATCCCCGCCCTCGCTGCCGCGCGGCCCCGCCCCCGCCGCGCCTGGCCGAGGCGAGCGGAGCCGCGGGCGCTGCGGGCGGACAAGATGGCGGCGCCGGGCGAGTACTTCAGCGTGGGCAGCCAGGTGTCCTGCCGCACCTGCCAGGAGCAGCGCCTCCAGGGCGAGGTCGTCGCCTTCGACTACCCCAGCAAGATGCTGGCGCTCAGTATCCACCCGCCCGCGCCTCGCCGCGCTGGTCCCGGCCCCGGCGCGGCCCGCTCGGGCCTCTGCGGCCCGCCCGATGGGGAGGGGGGGGCGTGAGGGAGGGAGGGGAAAGGGGGGAGGAGGGGAGGGGGTGTGAGGGGATCGCGGTGGGCGGCGACAGGGAGGGGTCTGAGGGGCCGCGGGAGACCCCCGAGGGAGCGGGGCACGGGGAGCCCGGCAGGGAGGGCTGGGGGAGCCGGAGAGCCCCGGGATCGGGGTGAGTGGGGGATCGGGGTGAAGGGGGGATCGGGGTGAGTGGGGGATCGGGGTGAAGGGGGATCGGGGTGAGTGGGGGATCGGGGTGAAGGGGGGGATCGGGGTGAGTGGGGGATCGGGGTGAAGGGGGATCGGGGTGAGTGGGGGATCGGGGTGAGTGGGGGATCGGGGTGAGTGGGGGATCGGGGTGAAGGGGGGATCGCGGGGAATGGGGGCTTGGGGAGCCCTGTGCTGGGCCCTGAGGGGGGTGAGGGGGATGTGGGGGGTCCTACAGGGAGTTTTTGGGGGGAGTGAGGAGGGCTGTGTTGAGGGGAATGAGGGGCCCTGTGTTATAAAGAGCTTTTGGGGAGCCCTGTACTGGGTTGAATGGGGGGAGAGAGGACGCCCAGTTTTGGGGAGAATGGGGGGGCTGTGGTGTCCCGGAGGTTTTTTTGGGGGGCTGTGGTGTCCCGGAGGTTTTTGGGGGGGCTGTGGTGTCCCGGAGGTTTTTTGGGGGGCGGTGAGGAGCCCTGGAGGGGGGCAGTGTGGTGTGCACTGCAGAGGGGTTTGGGGAGCCCTGTGTTGGGGTGAGTGGGGGCAGTGGGGTGTTCCCTACCCCCCCAGTGTGAATATACATGGAAATGGTTTTGTTTGGAATCTGCACGGAATGGGAAAAGCCAAGGGGGTTTGGAAATGAGTGGAGGGACCCAGGAGAGGGGGGAAGGTGAAAGCCCAGCTCAGGGCTGGCGTTCTGGGGGCCCAGGGGTGGGTTCTGCAGGGAATGAGGAGCTGGAAGAGGATTTTGTGGCTGTGGGAAACACAACAGGAAAGGCCCTTGTGCAGCTCTTCCTCCCGAAGCTGGGATGCTCCAGCTGATCCAGAGGGAGAGGCTGGGATTCCCTGGCTTTCTCCTCAGCACTGGAGGGCGTTTTTTAGAGGGCTCCACCTTGTGCTGAGGGGGCCTGGGAGAGGAACAGGGACTTGCACGAGGGTCTCTTCCAGGAAGAGATGGTGTTGGCATGGAGGAGGCTCTCGGTGCTGTGCTCCATCCAGGGATCCATCCAGGGATCCATCCATGGATCCATCCATGGATCCATCCAGGGATCCATCCAGGGATCCATCCATCCATGGATCCATCCAGGGATCCATCCATGGATCCATCCAGGGATCCATCCAGGGATCCATCCATCCAGGGATCCATCCATGGATCCATCCAGGGATCCACCCAGGGATCCATCCAGGGATCCATCCATCCTCATGGGAGCAGAGGAATCGTGCAGGAATCCCTGTCAGCTCTGGAACGGGTGGGGTTTTTTTGGGGGGAGCAATTCACCAACAACAAACCTTGTGTGTCCCTCTCCTGGGAATTCCCTCCCTCCCAGAACAGGGAATGCTCCCAGCGAGGCTGCCCTGCAGGAGGAAAGAGTTCTGGTGGAAAAAGTGCAGATTTGGTGGTGCTGCCTCACCCCACCAATCTGGGCTGGTGCTGGTGAGCCAGGACTGGAAAACTCAGTCTGGAGTTGGGATAGAGCAGGATCAGCACCAGAGAGCTCCAGAGAGAGATGAGAGCTCTGTGGGGATCACAGATTATCCCAAGCACAGGAGCTTCCCACAAAGGCAGCCTCCTCCCGGTGTGCTCCTGGGGGATAAATAACCCAAACCTGGATTTATTTTCCTTAACCCCCCTGCAGAATGCCCCTCTTCCAGTGGCAAGCCCAACCACGCAGACATCCTGCTCGTAAACTTACAGTACGTGTCAGAAGTGGAAATAATCAATGACCGCACGGAAACGCCTCCCCCTTTAGCCTCCCTCAACGTCAGCAAGGTGAGAGAGCCCCCCTGGCCCAGGGACCCCCGGGAACCCTGCAGGGATCCAGGGATCCACTCTGGGCTCGCCTGCTCCCAGCACAGCTTCCCAAAGCTCCCCTCTGCCTCTGGGCTTCGGTGATTCGGGTCTGGGGTTCAGCATTTGGCCTCTGGATTTGTCACTTTGGGGCTGCATTTTGTTGGGTTTAGGGTCTGGACTTTGGGCATTTAGGGCCTGGGTTTTGGGTGGTTTTGGGGCCTGGATTTTGGGCATTTAGGGCCTGGGTTTTGGGTGGTTTTGGGGCCCGGGTTTTATGTCTGGATTTTTGGCATTTGGGGACCTGGGTTTTGGTATTTTTGGGATCTAAAGTTCTTATTTTGGGGCTTGGATTTTGAGCCTGGGCTTTGGTAGTTTGGGTCTGGATGGCGGTGTTTGGGGGCTGGATGATGCTATTTTGGGTCTCTATTTTGGGTCTAAATTTTGGCATTTTGGAGTGGACAGGAGGGGTAAAGATGTGGAACTCGTGGAATCCTGAGGAATTGCTTTTCACCCATCCTGGAATGGGATTACTGCCGATTCCCAGTGGTGTGAAAGAAGGGGAGCTCAGGTGTGGGGTGCCAGTTGTCACCTCCTTGTCCCACAGGGACACCTCTCTGGGATTTTGTGTCACACAGGTGGCACTGGTGGGTGTCTGTCCCCTTCCCGATGGATTAGCACCTCCGAGGATGCCACAGCTGCCACCAGGATGTGGCTGGTGGCTGTCACTGCAGCGAGTGACATCCTGGGAGCCAGCCCCAGGGGAGCCCCTCAGGGATCCCAGTGCTCACTGGGGCTTTTCCAGCATCCCAGTAACTGGGGATTTGCTGTGTGGGGAAATAACAGGCGGGGTCGAGGGGGAAGGGGCTGCTCCAGTGGCAGGAGGGGGGTTCTGTGGGGCTCTGCCCAGGCTGGGCTGGGGCTGTGCTGGGCTGTGCATGGCTGGTACTGGTTGTACTGGGAGAAGGAGCTGTGGGCACGTGGGAGCGCTGGCAGTGCTCCAGGGAACCAGAGAGTTGGGGACCGTTGGGGACACTCCTGTCCCACGGGGCTGGCACTGCCCAGAGGAGGGGGCACAGCCATCACAGGCAGATTTTGGAGGGATCCCCTTGATCCCCCCGGCCTGCCGGCACCCAGGGCGGCATTAGGGGCCACCCTGGCCCTGGGGGACCCTGGCATGGCCCTGGTGTCCCCGAGGGTCCCTCCTTGCTGTGAATCCCCTCATTCACCCGGAGGAGCAGGGGGTGACTCCTCCATTCACACCTGCTGAGGCACTCAGGGAGCACACAGGGAGCAGTGGCTGCTCCCTGGGCCACCAGGAGGGGACAGGCGTGGCTGGGACAGGGACTGAAGTGTCCCCAGTCAGGCAGCTCGGCCCCTCAGAGGGGCTTTGGAAGGGGTGAAGCCCCTCAGCCAGCAGCAGGGAGCCAGTCCAGCTCCGGGTGTGCTCCCAGGGCTGAGGAGGCTCCAGGGGGAGGAAGAGGAGGGACGGTGCTGATGTGGCTCCTCCGCCAGGAAAAGGCCACTGGTCCGAGGCTGCTCCTCCAGGGGCTGCTCCCTCCTCCTCCCACAGCCCTGGGGGATGCCAGGGTCGGGGTTTCCCTCTGTTCCAGCACCCCGTGTGTGATCACCTCCCCACACACGGGTGAGACTCCCAGATAACCAACTCTGGTTGCTTTTGGGACCAAACCAACTGCTGCAGGCTGAAGCTGCTCGTACTCCTGTGTGGAGTTTACTCCCAGGTGTATTCCAGGCTCCTCTTCCCCAGGTGGGCTGAGCAGTGAGGGGGGTTTGCACCTCATTCCAGAATTAATTCAGAAAGGCCCAGGGGAGGCCAGAGCAGAGTGTGAGAAGGTGGCACCAGCATCCCCCAGATCTCTGGGAGACCCTGGCAGGGGTGAGGGTCCCCAGAAGGGGAGTTCAGGCTGGCACCACAGGGGGCAGAGCCGTGCCCGGGGGTCCCCGTGTGCCGCCCCCAGCCCCATTCCCTGCCCCGTGTGTTCCCAGCTTGCCAACAAAGCACGGACGGAGAAGGAGGAGAAGATGAGTCAGGCGTATGCAATTAGTGCTGGTGTCTCTCTGGAGGGGCAGCAGCTCTTCCAGACCATCCATAAGACGTGAGTGCCCCCTCGGGGTGCCCACCTGGGGGTCCCCTCGCTCCTTTTTGGGGGGTTCCCATGGCTGGGTCCCTCGGGGTTCCCCCTGGGATGTGCTGGGTGGGATCCTCAGGGGGAGGGGGGCTCCCTGCCCTCTCCTGCCCCTTCCTGGCACATCCCACCCCTCTCCAGCTGCACCCCGGGGTGTTTGGGGGGCTCTTTGCCCCCTCAGGGGGGCACAGGCCCACCCCGGGGGCAGCGGTGCCTTTGCAGCGGTTCCCTGATCCGTTGTCCCTCCCCTCAGCATCAAAGACTGTAAATGGCAGGAGAAGAACATCGTGGTGATGGAAGAAGTTGTCATTGCCCCTCCGTACCAGGTGGAGAACTGCAAAGGCAAAGAGGGGAGCGCCCTGAGCCACGTACGCAAAATAGTGAGTGTGGGCTGGGGACAGGGAGGGGACACGGCCCTGGGGACACGGCCCTGGGGACACCGGGACCCTCCTGGGGACACCGGGACCCTCCTGGGCTGGGGAGACCCTCCTGGGATCCCCCTCCCCTTTTTGAGCCGCGTGTTGGAAATGGTGAGCAGGGGCTGGGGGCACTGGGAGGACTGGGTGGGTGTCACCTCCCTGGGGACACCCCAGACCCCTGCAGCCCACCCTGGGGTCCTCCAGCCCCTCCTGGGCACCTTTCCTTCCATAAACCCCTCCTTTCCCTTCTCCCTTTCTGCTCTCTCCTTTCCCCTCTCTCCTTTCCCCTCTCTCCTTTCCCCTCTCTCCTTTCCCCTCTCTCCTTTCCCCTCTCTCCTTTCCCCTCTCTCCTTTCCCCTCTCTCCTTTTTTTTCCCTCTCTCCTTTTTTTCCCCTCTCTCCTTTTTTCCCCTCTCTCCTTTTTTTCCCCTCTCTCCTTTTTTTCCCCTCTCTCCTTTTTTTCCCCTCTCTCCTTTTTTCCCCTCTCTCCTTTTCTCCCCTCTCTCCTTTTCCCCTCTCTCCTTTTCCTCTCTCCTTTCCCCCAGGTGGAGAAACACTTTCGGGACGTGGAAAGCCAGAAGGTCCTGCAGCGTTCACAAGCACAGCAGACACAGAAGGACACGTCCCTGTCATCCTGAGGCCACCTGGGCTCTGCTGTCCCCGTGTCCCCTCCCCGGAGGCGGCACCGGGGGCACCTTCAACTTTTATTTCCTTTTTTTTTTTTCTTTTTTTTTTCTTTTTTTTTTTGGGGAATCTCAACCAATTCCAAACTTTAGACTTTAAAACAAACGAGAAAAGAGAATAATTTAAAGCTCCTCACGCATTACTTGACTAACAGACTTTGTTTTTCCGCCATGGTTTCTCCCTCCAGCCAGTCAGACTCTGTTAATTTTATTTTTTGGTGTTTTTTTTTTTTTTTTCTTCCCAATTCCTGCCTCCCTCTTTTCCCAAAACCCCCCAGAAAATAAAACTAACGAGCTGACTGTGGTGGCCGACCCGGGACCCCTGTGACCAACGTGGTCTCGTTTTAATTTTGTTTGCACAGGGCAAGGCTTGAACTAGTCTTATTTTTCTTATCTTTAAATATATATATGAATATATATTAAAATGTTCTTTAAATATTTGTCTGCTTCTAGCAGGGTTGTGGCAAAATATCCCTCTAACACCCCCCTGGGAGCAGCCAGAACCTGGATTTGGGGTTTTCCCCCCATTTCCTTTATGTTTTTAAATTTTTTGCCCTTTTTCATTTAATTTTTAATTTCTTTTTTAATTTTAAATTTTTTTTTTGCCACGACCCAACCCCTCCCTTGTTTTGTTTCCTTTTGTTGTTTTTTGGGTTTTTTTAATTATTAAAGAAAAAAAAAAAAAAGCAGATCAAACTCAAAACAATTCAAGCCCTGCCTTTAGGAAAGTTAAAGATTAAAAAAAAAATTAAAAAAAGAAAAAAAAAAGGAAAATTTTTTAGTCTTGTTTAGCAAAAAACAATAAAAACCCGAAATTTTTTTAACCATCACCGGAGTCTGTGGGGGCTCAATGGGGGCGTGGCCTCACGGAGGACGTGGCCTCTAGGGGGGCGTGGCCTCTCGGGGGCGTGGCTTGGCGGGATGGGCGTGGCTTGGCGGGTGGGCGTGGTTTAGTGGTGAGTGGGTGTGGCCTGTGCGGGGCGTGGTTTAGCGGTGAGTGGGTGTGGCCTGTGTTGGGGGCGTGGTTTTAGCGGAGGGGGCGGGGCCTGGCGCGGCTATTCCAATGAAGGTTTCTTTGATTGATTGGGCGCGGTTTAGGGCACGGGCCGGGTTTCGCTGGCAGGGGCGCGGTCTGAGGGGCAGGCGCGGCCCGGGCAGGATGGAGGCGCGGTGGGAGCGGCTGTTCCGGAGCTGGGCGCGGCTCCGGGGCGGCGGACGCGGTTTGAATGGAGGGGCGCGGCCTCGGGGGAATGGGGTGCGCCATTAAAGGGGCGTGGTTTGTAGCAGGGGCGTGGCTTTCCTCTGGCAGGGCGCTGGGCGGCGCTGATTGGTCGGCGAGGCGGCACTTCCGGCGCGGCACTTCCGGCGGGACGGCCCGGTGATGGCGGCGGGCCGCGGGTGGAGGCGGCGGGCGCTGCGCCTGCTCACGGCGGGCGGCGGCGTCCTCCTCACCCGCTTCCCCTTCTGGCACTGCTTCAGCGGGCTGCTCCTCTGCGCCGAGCGCGCCGACCTGCGCCGGTGCGCGCCCGGGGGGCGGCACGGCCCGGGGGCCTTCAGGCGTTCGTGGGGAGGCCGGGCCTGGGAGGGGCTGCGGGCAGGGCCGGGCGCGGGGCTGAGGCTGGCCAGGGTCTGTGGGTGCTGCGAGGCCTGGAGATGGTTGTGGGGCCGGGAGGGGCTGGGGGAGCCCCAGGCTGGTGTGGGGGGCTGGGGGAGCCCCAGGCTGGTGTGGGGGGCTGGGGGAGCCCCAGGCTGCTTTGGGGCGCTGCTGCTGGGAGAGCCTGGAGGGGGCTGTGGGGCCTGGGGGGCTGCGGGGTTCGTGTGGGGCTGCTCCGGGTGAGAGCGACCCTCGGTGGGGCTGGGACGGGCGGAGTTCTCCAGGTGGGGCACGGAGCTGAGGGGAGACCCGGGCGGCGCTGGGCTCTGGGGAAGGAAACGGAGCAGCAGCACCGGGGGCACGGAGGGGCTCTGCGGGGCAGGGCTGCCCCATAACCTGGAGCAGGGTTTGGGGTCTGGGGAAGGGGATGGAGCAGCACCGGAGGCTCTGCGGGGCTGTGGCTGGAGCAGGATTTGGGCTCTGGGGAAGGGATCAGAGCAGCACCGGGGGCACGGAGGGGGCTCTGTGGGGCTGTGACTGCCCCGTACCCTGCAGCGGGGTTTGGGGTCTTAGGACGGGATCAGAGCAGCACCGGGGCACGGAGCGGCTCTGCGGGGCTGCGGCCGCCCCGTGCCCTCCAGCGGGCTCCGGGGGCTCGGCGGTGACCGGGCCGTGCCCCGCAGGCAGCCGGACATCCCGGTGCCGTACCTGTACGTGGACATGGGCGCGGCCGTGCTCTGTGCCAGTTTCATGTCGTTCGGGGTGAAGCGGCGCTGGTTCGCGCTGGGCGCCGCGCTGCAGCTCGCCGTGGCCACCTACGCCGCGCACGTCGGGGGCCACGTCCACTACGGCGACTGGCTCAAGGTGAGCCCCCCGCGGCCCCCGGTGCCCCCCGGGCGGCCCCGGCGCGGCGCTGACCGGCGCCGGTGCTGCCCCCGCAGGTGCGGATGTACTCGCGCACCATCGCCATCATCGGCGGCTTCCTGATCCTGGCCAGCGGCGCCGGGGAGCTCTACCGGCAGAAACCGCGCAGCCGCTCGCTGCAGTCCACGGGCCAGGTGTTCCTGGGCATCTACCTCATCTGCCAGGTACCGGCACGGGGACAGCGCGGGGACAGCCCGGGGACAGCCCGGGGGACAGCCTGGGGACAGCCCGGGGGGACAGCCCGGGGACAGCCCGGGGGACAGCCCGGAGGACGGGCGGGGACAGCCCGGGGACAGCCCGGAGGACGGGCGGGGACAGCCCGGGGACAGCCCGGAGGACGGGCGGGGACAGCGTGGGGACAGCCCGGGGGGACAGCCCGGAGTGGGGCCACCCCTGCCCTGCGGGAGCAGCCTCGGGACGGCGCCTGCAGTGCCCCAAATCGTCTCTGGCGGGAGCCTCAGGGCGGGACAGGAGCCCGGGGGGACAGGGCCGTGTGTCCCCGCAGTGCCACCACGCCCCGACCCGCTCTGTCCCCTCGGGCAGCGGCTGTCCTTGGGGGAGGAGCCTTGGGTGATTGTTGCCACCAGTGCCACCACACTGTGTCCCCTAATCCCCCTGGGGCAGAACTCTGTGGGTGCCACCAGTGCCACCACACCGCAGGTCCCCAGGTCCCCTTACACTGGCACTGCCACTGTCACCAGTGCCACCAAACCCCAGGTCCCTGTTGTCCCCTTACACTGGCACTGCCACTGTCACCAGTGCCACCACACCCCAGGTCCCCGTTGTCCCCAAGGATCAAACCTTAGACTGGCACTGCCATTGCACCAGTGCCACCACACCCCAGGTCCCCGCTGTCCCCTAACACTGGCACTGCCACTGTCACCAGCGCCACCAAACCCTAGGTCCCCGTTGTCCCCTTGGACTGGCACTGCCATTGTCACCGGTGCCACCACACCCCAGGTCCCTGTTGTCCCCTTACACTGGCACTGCCACTGTCACCAGTGCCACCAAACCCTAGGTCCCCGTTGTCCCCTTGGACTGGCACTGCCATTGTCACCAGTGCCACCACACCCCAGGTCCCCCCAGGGCAGAACTCCTCTGTGGGTGTTCCCAGTGCCATCACACCCCAGGTCCCCGTTGTCCCCTTACACTGGCACTGCCATTGCCCCCACGCCCCATCCCCACCGCCAGCGCCCCCGTTGTCCCCGCGGTGTCCCCGCGGTGTCCCCGCAGGCCTACTCGCTGCAGCACAGCACCGAGGACCGCCTGGCGTACCTGGATCACCTGCTGGGGGGCGAGCTGGCGCTGCAGCTGCTGTTCCTGCTCTACGGGCTGCTGGCGCTGGCCTTCCTGTCGGGCTGCTACGTGCGGGCGGCCGCGCAGGTGCTGGCGGTGCTGCTTCCTCCCGCCATCCTCCTCATCGACGGCAACCTGCGCTACTGGCACGCGCGGCGCCGCGTCGAGTTCTGGAACCAGATGAAGCTCATCGGCCAGAACGTCGGCATCTTCGGCGCCGTGGTCATCCTGGCCACCGACGGATGAGGATGGGCAGGGGAGGGGTTTTGTAAGGAGTGCCGCTATTTATTCTTTTTTTTTTTTTTTCTCTTTATTTTTGTGTTGTTTGTAAATATTTGGTCATTTCGGGTCGGGGGGTGGGTCCTGCCTGGGGGGTGGTGGCCACTGTGTGGTCAGGGCTCCTCTCGCTGCTGAGGGGTGTCATTGCTCCCCACCCCACCCAAAAAAATGTATTTTTACTGATGCACTGAGAAATCTTTAATGTCTCACCCCGAGGGCTTTGGGTGCCAGGGTGAGGGGCTGCAGCTTTTGGGGGCAGAAAATGCTTTTGGGGTCCTGGAGCTGCAGTGTGGGAACGCTTTGGGGAGCTGATTGTGAGGGAGGAACTGCTTCAGAGCAGTCACTTTGGGAGGTGACTGCTTCGGGGGAGCTGCTCTGGGGAGCTTGGAGGGCAGAGCTCCTCGGGGGGCGCGGGGTGGAGGGGCTGTTTTGGGGGACCTTCATGGGGAGCCACTGTGGGGGGCAGGTCTGGGGGGGAGATGAGTGTGAGGGGCGGAGGGGGAGCCACTGTGGGGACCTGGTGGAGGGGCTGGGGGTGTTCTGTGGGTGTTCTGCACGGGCAGGGGTCCTGTGGATGCAGGGAGAGGCTGGCAACCCCCAGGGTCCCCGCGGGCTGTCCTCACTGTCCTCGTCCTGTCCCTGGGCTGTGTGTGTGTCCCCCTGGGCAGGGCAGGTGTCCTTGTCCCCCCGTGGCAGGGCAGGGCAGGTGTCCTTGTCCCCCCCCCGGGCAGGGCTGTGTCCTTGTCCCCCCCCCCCCCGGGAAGGGCTGTGTCCTTGTCCCCCCCGTGGCCTGTGCAGGTGTCCTTGTCCCCCGCCCTGTCCGGAAAAGCAAACAGCGCTGATAAGGGGCTTCCTCCGGGGGGCCCTAATGCGCCTCCGGCGGAACCGGGGCCATAAAACGCGGGCAGGCGGCAGAGCCCTGTTTGCTCGGGGGGGCCCCGCGACTCCTCGGCCCCGGGACCCCCCCGGCGGCTCCTGCACCCCCGGACCCTCCTCTTCCTCCTCACGGCCCCTGGGGCGGTGCGGGCATGCAGGGGACCCCCCCCGTGCTGTCCCCATCGGGGTCCCCCCGCGCCCGGGGGTGCAGCCGCGCCCCCCCCGGCGGCAGAGCCATCCTGTGACCTTTGGAAAATTCTGTTTGCTGTCACCGGGTAAATGGGGCAGAAAGCTCCCGCCTCCCCCGAGCGCCCCCGCGGCTGCCGCTCCTCACCCCGGGACCTCTGTGACAACGCGGGGACAGTGTCGCGGAGGTGGGGTCCCCACCTGTGCGGGGAGGGGGGTGCAGGACCCAGCCGCGCTGCCTCAGTTTCCCCGGACACGGGGGGGTCCCCGCAGCCCCCTCGGTCCCGTCAGCTCCGCGGGGCCGTGACAGGCTCGGCCCGGGGGGGCTGCGGGGCCGCCCCCGGCGCCGCCCGGCCCGGGCCTCCCGCGCGTGTCCCCGCGGCCCGGCGGTGTCACCGCGCGGCCACGCCACGGGGGACAGCGCCACCAGCCGCGCCGCTGGCCGGGGTGACAACCGGGGCAGGAGCGGGGAGCGCGTCCCCTCCGGCCGGGGCTGGCACCCTCCCGTGTCGCCTCCAGCCGGGCTGGTGGCGCCCCACGGTGTCCCCACGGGCCGTGTCCCCTCCGCCCCACCGGCCGTGGATGCGGCTGCAGCTGGGTGGGGCCAGCCCGGTGTTTTTGGGGACCCCCTTGTGCCACCTGTCCCCATCCCGGCACCCCCACGGTGGCCTTGGTGGCCCCCGCCCGGCGGGCACGTCCCCGCCGCGTCCCTCCGTGCCTCAGTTTCTCGCAGATTGCTCCTTAATGGGAAATCCATACCGGATTAATGTCCCCGCGCGGGGGGCTGCAAAGGCCACCTCATCCGTCCTGGGGGTGGTGACAGCGGTCGATGGCGCTGGCGGGGCTGCGGTGGCACGGCTGCAGTGGCGGCTTCGTGCCCAGTCTGGGGAAACTGAGGCAGCCGTGGCTGTGGGTGTCTGTCCCCTCCACTGTCCCCCATGGGTGGCTTGTGCCAGGGCCGTGGGTCGTGTCCCACGTGCCATGTTTGTGTCCCTGCGTGTGGCTGATGTCCCTGTGTCCCACTGTCACACCCCGAGGCTGTCTCAGGGCAGGTTTGTGTGCCACGGCTGCGTGTGACATCCGTGTCCTGTGTCCTCGAGCCACGGCTGCCTGTGACATCCGTGTCCATTCCCTGTCCCCGTGCACCCCACGTTGTGTGTCACATCCATGTCCCTGTGCCTGCCTGTCACATCTGTCATGTGCCAGATGTGTCCTGGCTGCCTCACCTGAGTGCCGTGGTGACATGTCACACCTGTGCCCACGTCCCGTGCCCATCTGGCATTGCCATGCCCGTGTCCTGTGGCCACATGCGTGTCCCGTGTCCGTGTGTCCCCCCCGTGTCCGTGTGTCCCCCGTGTGTCCCCCCCGTGTCCCCACGCTCTCCTCCGCAGCCGCTCCGTGCCCCAGGCTGGGGGGCTGTGCTGGGGACAGTGACAAGGAGCTGGCACGTGTCCCCCGGCCGTGGCGGGGGGGCCGCAGGTCCTGCGTGCCCGTGGGTTTGTCACGCGTGAGGGAGGAGCCTCCAGCCCCCCCAGGGCTATAAAACCCGGGCCGTGCCGGAGCCGCCGTGTCCCCGGCACTGTCACCCCACGGCCAGGCCCTCCCCGCCACCTCTGCCATCGTGAGTGCGGGACGGGCGGGGGTCCCGGGGGCCCCGAGGGGGGGTCGGGACCCCGGGAGGGACAATCACCCCGGGGACCTGCGGGGTCCCTGCAGGGAGGGGTCCCTTGGGGGGCACGTGGGTCTCTGGGGTCCTTTGGGGTGGGACAGCTCCCTTGGGGACACTGAGGGGGGCTCTGGAAGGGAGATGTCCCCGTGGGATATGGGGGGGGGTCCCGCGGGTGAAGCTGTCCCTTGAGTGGGGCTGGGGTCCCGCGTGGGGTTGAAACAAACTCTTGGGGAGCTGGGGGCGTTTGAGGGAGTGCTGCTCCCACAGGGAACGGGGCCCCGGGGTTTGGGGGGGCAGAGCTGGGTTGGGGGTCCCGAGGGTGGTGGGAGCACCCGGGGGTGCCCCACGCGCAGCCACGGCCGCCCCTCGCCCCCGTCCCCCGCAGATGGTGACATCCCCGCGCGCGCTGGTGGCCCTGTCCCTGTGTGCCCTGCTGTGCCTGGCGGCCGCGTACCCCCCGAAACCCGAGAGCCCCGGTGAGGACGCGTCCCCCGAGGAGATGGCGCGGTACTTCTCGGCCCTCCGCCACTACATCAACCTGGTCACACGGCAGAGGTGAGCGCCGGTGTCACCGCGTCCCCTCGGCACCGCGACCCTGTCCCCGTGCGCGCCCCCGCGGGGTCCCCGCAGCTCACGCGCGTGCCCGTGTCCCGCAGGTACGGGAAACGCGCCAGCCCCGCCGCCGCGGTGCCGGAGCTGCTCCTGGGGGCCGGCAGTGACAGGTCACGGTCAGTGTCGCTGTCGCCGTCCCCTCCCGTGGCCCCGCGGGCAGGGACAGGGACCGGGGTGGGGGTCCCGGGGCTGTTCGGGGCCCCGGGGGGGGTCGGGGGTCCCCCTTTGCTCACACCAGCTCTTCCACAGGTACGATGACGACTCCTCGTGGTGACCGCCCCGCCCAGCCCCCCGTGTCCCCAAAATCCTCCCCACCTCTCCAGGTCCCCCCAGGGGACCCAGGGCCAGCGCGGGACCCCCCGCTGGAGGGCCGGGGACCCCCAGACTCGGCCCGGGGGCGCCCCCCACCCCGTCCCCTCCCCATCGCTGTCGGGGGTCCCGCGTGGCCCCGCAGTGACAATAAAGAGCAGGACCGTGGGCACGGCCGGGTCCGCGCCGTGTGCGGGGCTCGGGGGGCTCGGGGGGCTCGGGGGGCTCGGGGGGACGGGGAGGGGGCGGCTGGGGAGGGAGGGGTGGGAGGGACAGGGGACAGGAGCGAGGGGGCGCAGGGAGGGGGCGCAGGGAGGGGGTCAGGGGGGTGGAGGGTGAAAGGAGGGGAGTGCAGTGGAGGGGATGGGGATTTTGGAGGAGGGGGTGCGTGGGGAAGGGTGGGAGGGGGTGAGCTGGGGGCTGGGGCACCCTGGGGTGCCCGGGGTGGGGGGTGAGGGGGGTGCTGGTGAATGTGGGGTGCTGGGGGGGCTGTGATGGGGCTGGAGCAGGGGCTGGACACTCGCGGGGGGTTGGGGTGGGGGTCCTGGGCGTGGGGGGCGCTGGCGGGGGGCACTGACACCATCGGGCCCCCCCGTGTGAGGACTGTGCCAGGGCTGGGGTCCCGTGTCCCTCTGCCCCCCACGTGGCCGCGGGGGGACCCTGGGGACAGTCCTGTCCCCACGGCCGCAGTGGTGGTGGCTGTGGCCCCCCCGTCCCTCACCCCAACACTGCCCCAGATCCCCCCAGGTCCCTCTGTCTGCCCCTCCACTGTCCCCTGTCCCCCTCCCCACCCCTCTGTCCACTCCTGCCACCCCCTGGCTGTGCCCCTGTCCCCCCTCTGTCCCCGCAGCTGTCCCTCTGTCCCTCCGTGGGGCCGGACACCCGTGTCCTGTCCCCCCGGAGCCCCCTCGGCGCGGGGTCAAACATTAACCAGGGGCCAGCTGTCCTTGTCCCCCTCGCTGTCCCTGTCCCCCCGCTGTCCCTGTCCCCCCCGCCCGGGTGGGCACCTGGCCGCAGGTGCGGCGTGGCCGAGTGACATCAGCGGGGCACAGGGGATATAAGGGTGACACAGCCCGGGGGTGGCAGCAGCGGCACCGAGCACCCGGCGTGTCCGGCAGTGTCCCCTCGTCCCGCCGTGTCCCCGCGCCCCTGCCCGAGGAGGAAGGTGAGGGGGGATGGGGGGCTGAGGGCAGCGTGGGCAGGTGTGCAACACCTGGTGGGCAGAGATGGGTGTGTGACAGACGGGTGTGACAGACGGGTGTGACAGACGGGTGTGCAGGGCACTGGGGCCTGACTGTGTGTGTGACACACGTGTGCAACTGTCCGTGGGAGGCTGAAGGTGTACAGGAGTGGGACACGGGGTGTGCACGTGGGAGTGTGCAGATGTGCCCAGGTGTGCCCAGGTGTTCCCAGGTGTTCCCAGGTGTGCCCAGGTGTTCCCAGGTGTTCCCAGGTGTTCCCAGGTGTGCTCAGGTGTGTGCTCAGGTGTGCTCAGGTGTGCTCAGGTGTGCTCAGGTGTGTGTTCAGGTGTTCCCAGGTGTTCCCAGGTGTTCCCAGGTGTTCCCAGGTGTGCTCAGGTGTGTGTTCAGGTGTGCTCAGGTGTGTACAGATGTGCTCAGATGTGTGCTCAGGTGTTCCCAGGTGTGTTCAGGTGTGCTCAGGTGTGTGCTCAGGTGTGCTCAGGTGTTCCCAGGTGTGCTCAGGTGTGCGCGCTCTGCGGGTGCCGTGCACACCCGCCTGAGTGCGAGCGCTCCCTGTGCTGTCCCGTGCCGCTGTCGCTGTCGCTGTCGCAGCCATGTCGCCGCTGCTGCTGGTGGCGTGCGCGGCGCTGGCGCTGCTCCCGCTGCGGCCCCGCGCGGCCCCGGCGCGGCCCGAGTACCCCGGGGACGACGCGCCCGTGGAGGACCTGCTGCGCTTCTACAACGACCTGCAGCAGTACCTGAACGTGGTCACCCGCCCGCGGTGAGCAGCGCCCGCGCCCGGCCGCCTCCCGGTGTGCTCCCTGTCGCGACACGCCCCCTATCGCGACATGCTCCCCGTCCGCGACACTCTCCCTACCGTGACACGCTGCCCGTGGTGATGAGCTCCCCATTCCAGTCTGGTCCCATCGTGATGCGCTTCCCTTCGCCACAGGCGTCCCACCTCAGAGCACCCCCTGTCACGACCCGATCCCTGTCACACTCCCTGTCACGACCCGCTCCCTGTCACACCCCCTGTCGGGACCCCTCCCTGTCACGACATGCTCCCTTATCTGGTGCTCCCCATCACGACCCGCTCCCAGTCGGGACCCCCTCCCTGTCGGGACATGCTCCCTGTCGGGACCCCCTCCCTGTCGGGACATGCTCCCTGTCGGGACACCCTCCCCGTCTGTCCCCCGGTGCCGCCCCTGACGCGCCCCCGTTGCAGGTACGGGAAGCGGGCGTGGGGGCGAGCGCTGGGCGAGGAGCCCCCCCTGGGCGCCCCGGGGTGCTGAGCCCAGGTAAGGCCGGGGGGGGCGGCAGGAGCCCCCCAGGGCTGCCCCGGCCCCAGAGCCCCCAGCGGGGACAGCCCGGGGGGGAGGGGGGCCCGGGCGGGGCAGGGGCTGGGGGAGCTCAGGGGGAGACCCTGGGGAGGGGGGGACACGGGACTGGGGGGATCCGGGGGGTCTCTGTGGGGAAGGGGACACGGGACTGGGGGGATCCGGGGGGTCTCTGTGGGGAAGGGGACACGGGACTGGGGGGATCCGGGGGGTCTCTGTGGGGAAGGGGACACGGGACTGGGGGGATCCGGGGGGTCTCTGTGGGTGCCGGGGGTGGACACGGGACTGGGGGGATCCGGGGGTCTCTGTGGGGAGGGGGGGACACGGAGGTGGGGGGATCCGGGGGTCTCTGTGGGTGCCGGGGGGGGACACGGGACAGGAGATCCGGGGGTCTCTGTGGGGAAGGGGACACGGGACTGGGGGGCCCCGGGGGTCTCTGTGGGGAAGGGGACACGGCGCTGGGGGCCCTGTGTGAGCCCCCCCTTTTGTTTCAGGGCCACCGCCGGGGCCGAGTGGGTGAAGAGGCCCCGGAGGTGCCGCCCCCCGCCCCCGCTGCGCCCCCGGCCCCCCCCGAGCCGCCCCCGCGGGGCCGGGACAGCCCCCGGCAATAAAAACCCCCTGCAGCCACCGCCTGTCCTGCGTCTGCTGCCCGGGACACCGGGGACACCGGGGACACAGGGGACACCGGGCGGGGGGCAGCGGGAGCGCTGGGGACACCGCGGGTGTCACAGACACTGAGCCTGGGGACCGCGGGGGCGCTGGGGACAGAGGGGGTGCCGGGGACACAGGACACTGGGACTGGGGACACTGGGACCACTGGGGCACAGAGGGTGTTGGGGACACCGAGCGGCTCTGCTGGGTACGCTGGGGGCTCTGGGGACACTGGGGGCTCTGGGGACACCGAGCGGCTGTGCTGGGGACACTGGGGGTGCTGGCCATGTGGACACGCCTCCGCGGCCGTCCCTGTCGCTGTCGCTGTCCCCGTCCGGTCGGTGCCAGTCGCGCGTGTCCCGCAGCTCCGCGCGATGCCCGCGGCCGCCCCCGCCTCGCTCACGGGTGAGTGCGCGCCGGGCGGCGCGGGCACGCGCACACGCGCGGGCACACGCACGTGCAAACAGTCCCCTTGCACGCGCGAGGGGCAGGGGACCACAGGGTGCGCGTGCGCGCGTCGGGCACGCGCGTGTGCGCGGGGAGCAGCCGGGTCTTGCACACGCGTGTGCAAAAGGGGGGGATCGCTCCTGCGGGGGTGGGCACACGAGTGCGCGCGTTCGTGCGTGTGCGCGGGTGCGCGTGCAACGCGCGGCGCGGCCCCTTTAAATCCGCGCTCCCGCCCCCCTCCCACCGCCCCCTTAAAGGGGCCGAGCCCCCGCCGGCCCCCTCCCCACGCCGCGGGACGCCGGGGGGTCCCACCCGCGAGCGGGGTGGGTGTGCAAGCACGGGCGTGCAAGCGCGGGTGAGCGGGCACGGGGCGGGGGGAGCGCGCGGGAGGGGCGGGGAACGCGCCCGGGGGTCTGCACGCCAGCGGGGGCGCGCGTGGGGGCGCGCGTGTCAGCGAGGGCGCGCACACGCGTGTGCGCTGTGCGGGTGCGCGGCGGTGCCGGGGTGGGGGTGCGTGGGTCCGAACACGCGCGTGAGCGCGCTCAGGGGGTTCGCACGCGTGGGTGCGCGTGCACACGAGGGAGGCGCGCGTGCATGAGCCGCGCTCGCGCGTGTGAGCTCACGCCGCTCCCCCCGGCCCCCCCTTCGCCCCCTCCCCGCCGCTGGGTGTGCGAAGCGGCCGGAGCGCGCCCGGTGCACACGCGTGTGCAAGGCGGGGGGCGCGGGGCCGGTGGGGGCCCCACGGGGGGGCGGCGGTACCCGGATCTGGGGCGGGGGAGCGCGGCCCCGCTGCCATGAACCGCCCCGGCCCGGGGGTCCCGGGGTCCGCCCGCGCCCCCCCGGCACCCCCAGGTACTGGGGGGGGGGGCTGGGAGGGGCCGGGGTCGCTGCCGCGGGGGGGGCGATGGCGCTCGGGGGGCGCGGGCGGGGGATGCGGTGGGGAATGAGCCGGGGGAGGGAGATGGGGTTGGGGGGTTCGGGTGATGCTGGGACCCCCCTCGGTGGGGTGGGGGCCTGATGGGTGCCCCCCCCCGCCCCCCCGGCCGCATCGCCATCGTCCCCCGCCATTGCAGCGCAGCCGCGGCGCCGCTCCCGCCCCCGCGGCCCCGGATGCGGCCCCCCCCAATCGCATCGCCCCCCCCGATCTGATCGGACCCCGCATCGCTCCCCCCGCACCCCTCCCCCTTCCATCGCCCCCCCCCCGCACCCCTCCCCCTTCCATCGCCCCCCCGCATCACCCCCCCGCAGCCCCTCCCGTTCCGCTGTGCCCCGGGGGGTTTCACTCCGCGGTGACAATCCGGGGTGGGGCCATCCCCTTGTCCCTCCGCCTGAACGAGGAGGGGACATCTCCGTGTTCCCCAAGGACCCCGGCACCTGTCCCTGCAATGGGGGGCCCAGGCGTGACAGCGACAGGAGGGGGGACACGGCACCCCCCCGCCGGCACTGTCACCCACGCTGCTGCTCCTCCCCCCTCTCCGTGTCCCCCCCGTGTCCCTGTGCCTGTCCCCCCCCGTGTCCCCCCCCAGCCATGCAGCAGGTCCTGGATAACCTGATGGGGCTCCCGGGCTCCCCGGGGGTGCCCGACCTCGACCTCATCTTCCTCCGCGGCATCATGGAGAGCCCCATCGTGCGCTCCCTGGCCAAGGTAGGGTAGGGTCACCCCCCCGGGTGACCCCCGCGCGGGGAGGTCCCGGTGTTTCTGTGTCACCTCCTGGGGGGTCCCTGTTCCCTGCGCGCGGGTGTCCCTGACCCCCCCAGCACCCCCAGATCCCTCATTCCCTCTGTCCCTGGGGGTCCCCGAACTCGCTGTCCCTGGGGGTCCCTAACAGCTCTGGTGTCCCCAACCCCCGAGCCCCCGGGTCCCTCATCCCCTCGGCTCCTCCCAGTGTCCCTGACGCCCCCTTCGCTCCCAGGGGTCCCTCGTGCCCCCCTGCCCCCGGGGGTCTCTAACCCCCCCCAGGGGTCCCTGACACCCTGTCCCACCGCGGGGCCCCTGACCCCCTCCACCGCTGGGGGTCCCAAATCGCTCTGGGGACCCCAAACCCCCCCTGCACTTGGGGGGTCCCTGCCCTCACCCGGCGGTCCCCGGGGTCCCCGCGGTGTCCCCAGGCGCACGAGCGGCTGGAGGAGCGCAAGCTGGAGGCGGTGCGCGGGGACAACCTGGCGCTGGTGCAGGAGATCCTGCGGGACATCGGGCGCCCGGCGCGGCCCGACCTGCAGGCGGCGGCGGCGGAGCTGGCGCGGATCCTGCGGGAGCCGCACTTCCAGGTGTGCGGGACAGCGGCGGGACCCTCTGCCCCTGCCCGGGGGCGCGACCCCCGCGTGTGCCAGGCGGAGACCACCCGCGTGTGCCCGGTGTGCGGGGCCACCCGCGTGTGCCCCGTGTGCGGGGCACGGGGGTGACCCGCGCCCCCCGTGTGCCCCAGTCGCTGCTCGAGACCCACGACTCGGTGGCTGCCAAGAGCTACGACCCCCCCCCGAGCAGCCCCGGGCCGGAGGCGTCGCTGGGGTCGCAGCCGGTGCCCCCCGACGCCGTGCGCATGGTGGGCATCCGCAAGGCGGCCGGGGAGAACCTGGTGAGCCCGGCCGGGGGGCGGGGGGCGCTGCGGGGGGACATTTCGGGGTGCTGGGAGGTTTTGGGGTGCTGCTGGGGCACTGCAGGGAGCTGGGGACATCGGCAGCGTTATGGGGGTACCGTGGGGTGAGGAAGGGTTTTGGGGTGCTGGGAGCATTGCGAGGTGCTTGCAGCTTTTTTAGGGTGACCAGGAGCATTTTGGGGTGCCGGGGTCATGGCGGGGTGCGTGCCGGGTGCCGCGGGTGTCCCCGGCGGGCGCTGAGCGGGGCTGTACCCTCAGGGGGTGACGTTCCGGGTGGAGCGGGGGGAGCTGGTGATCGCCCGCATCCTGCACGGGGGGATGGTGGCGCAGCAGGGGCTGCTGCACGTGGGGGACGTGATCCGCGAGGTGAACGGGCGCGAGGTGGGCAGCGACCCCCGCGCGCTGCAGGACATCCTGCGCCACGCCAGCGGCAGCGTCGTGCTCAAGATCCTGCCCAGCTACCAGGAGCCGCACCCGCCCCGCCAGGTACGGCCCCGCACCCCGGCCCGCATCCCACCTGCATCCCACCTGCATTCCACCTGCAGCCCAACCCTGCATCCCAACCCTGCATCCCAACCCTGCATCCCAACCCTGCACCCCAGTCCTGCTGCCCACCTGCATCCCAGTCCTGCATCCCACCTGCATCCCGCACCTGCCACTCTGCCCACAGCTCCCCCTGCCCGGTGTCCCCATCCCCGTGCTGTCCCCTGAGCCCCTCGCCCGTCTGTCCCCGTGTCCGTGCCCCTTGGCTGGCAGGACCCCCGTGTCCCCCCCCGTGTCCCCCCTCGTGTCCCCTCCCGTGTCCCCGCCGTGTCCCCCTCTGCCGGGCACTGGCGGTCCCTGCCCTGTCCCTGTCCCCACACAGGACCTGGTGCCGGCTGGCAAAGGGTGCCCTGCGCTGTCCCTCCCCACCCCGTGCCAGCCACCCCCGTCTCCGAGGGGACAAAGCGGCGCTGTCGCTGTCCCCTCCCGGGCTGTCCCCTCCCGGGCTGTCCCCGCCAGGGCTGCCCCGTGTGCCACACGGGCGTGTGCCCTGCCCGTGCCCATGTGCGCCATCGCGGGCGCGGCGCTGGCGGCGCTGGCGGCGCTGGGGACGCTGCTGTGCCTGTCGCTGGCGCTGGGGCTGTGCCTGGGGGTGGCCGTGGTGGTGGCCTGGGGCGCGGTGGCCGCGGCCGGGGCCCTGTGCGTGTGCGCGGGCGCCGTGCGGGGCTGGCTGCGGGGGGCGCGGGGGGCTCCTAGCGGGACACGCGGGTGACGCGGGCCCCGCTGGGGACACTGAGGCACGGAGGGGGCGCCCCGGGCGGGCGGGGGTCTCCCCCGCTGACCCCGCCCCGTCCCCAGGTGTTTGTCAAGTGTCACTTCGACTACGACCCGGCCACCGACAGCCTCATCCCCTGCAAGGAGGCCGGGCTCAAGTTCATGGCCGGGGACCTGCTGCAGATCGTCAACCAGGATGACCCCAACTGGTGGCAGGTCAGGGGGGCCCGCAGGGGTAGCGGGGGGGTTGTGGCTCCTTGACTCCGTCCTGGGCCGTGGAGGGAGAGGGGCTGGGAGGTTCTGGGGGAGATCGAGGGGTCCCTGTGGGCTTGGGGTGTGCCTGAGGGAATTCCTCTGAAGTGGGGGGGAGATCCCTGGAGCTGGGGGGGTGTCCCTGGAGCTGGGGGGGTCCCTAGAGCTGGGGGGGTCCCTGGGGCTGGGGGGGCTACCTGGGAATTGGGGGAATCCCTGGAGCAGGGGAGGGTCCCTGTGTGGAAGGGAGGTCCCTGGGAATTCGGGGATTTCCCGGAGCTCGGGATGTGTGTCCCTGTGGGGATTTGGGGGATCCCTGCAGCTGAGGGGTTCCTGGAAACTGGGAGAGTCCCTGGAACTGGGGAGGTTCCCTGTGGAACCTGGGGGGGTTCCCCGGAGCTGGGGTCATTCCCTGTGGGCTCGGAGGGGTCTCTGGAGCCCGGGGGGGTCCCCGTGGGGCTGGGGGGTCCCCATGGGTGGCTCTGTGTCCCCAGGCGTGCCACGTGGAGGGCGGCAGCGCGGGGCTGGTGCCCAGCCAGCTGCTGGAGGAGAAGCGCAAGGCCTTCGTCAAGCGGGACGGGGAGGTGGCGCCCGCCTCGGGTACGGGGACACGGCCCGGCCGCGGGGAGGAAGGGCCACCTCTGGAGGGGGAGTGGGGCGGGTCCCCTGCGTCCTGTGACAATGTCCCTGTCACCTCAGGGTCCTGTCCCCATGGCACTGTCCCGCAGGGAGTCCCCGATCCTCAGGGTGGTGTCCCCATGGCACTGCCCCTGCGGAAGGTCCCAGCTCCCGCACCCCTGTTCCCTGTCCCTGTCCCTGTCCCTGTCCCTGTCCCTGTCCCTGTCCCTGTCCCCAGCTCAGCCCCTCGCCCTTGCAGGGGCCCTGTGCGGCAGCCTCAGCGGGAAGAGGAAGAAGAGGATGATGTACCTGACCACCAAGAACGCGGGTGAGTGTCCGGGCCCTCCCCGGGGAGGGGCGGTGGCACCCGCGGGGACAGGCGGCCCCGGGGTCCCCAGGGACGGGTGACAGCCCTGTCCCCGCCCAGAGTTCGACCGGCACGAGCTGCTGATCTACGAGGAGGTGGCGCGGATGCCGCCGTTCCGCCGGAAAACGCTGGTGCTGATCGGGGCTCAGGGCGTGGGGCGCCGCAGCCTCAAGAACAAACTGATCATGTCCGACCAGGCGCGCTACGGCACCACCATCCCCTGTGAGTGTCCCTGTCCCTGGCGGCGCCATCCCTGTCCCCCGCGGCCACCCCTGTGCCCCATCACTGTCCCTGTCCCCTGCGGCCACCCCTGTGCTCCGTCACCGGCCCTGTCCCCCGCGGCCACCCCTGTGCTCCGTCGCCGTCCCTGTCCCCTGTGCTCATCCGCCGCCAGCGCCGCTGTCGCTGCCAGCGTCCCTGTCCTCTCCAGCGTTCCCGTCCCTGCGGCCATCCCTGTCCCCTGCCAGTGTCCCTTGTCCCCGCCCCGCTGACATCGCTGTCCCTTGTGATCGTCCCTGTCCCCTGCCAGTGTCCCTGTCCCCGCCTCGCTGACATCTCCCCATCCTCTGCCAGCCTCCCTGTCCCCTGCCAGCCTCCCTGTCCCTTGTGATCGTCCCTGTCCCCTGCCAGCATCCCTGTCCCGGCCCCGCTGGCATCCCTGTCCCCTGCCAGCCCTCCCTGTCCCCTGCCAGCGTCCCTGTCCCCTGCCAGCCCTCCCTGTCCCCTGCCAGCCTCCCTGTTCCCGCCCCACTGACATCCCTGTCCCCTGTGACCGTGCGGGTCCCCCGCGGTCGCTCCGGGCCGGGCCGCGGGGACGGGCGGGGGTCACTCGGGTCCCCCCCGGGGCAGACACGTCGCGGAAGCCGAAGGAGAGCGAGCGGGACGGGCAGGGCTATCGCTTCGTGTCGCGGGGCGAGATGGAGGCCGACATCAAGGCGGGGCGGTACCTGGAGCACGGCGAGTACGAGGGGAACCTGTACGGCACCAGGATCGACTCCATCCGCGCCGTGCTGCAGGCGGGCAAGATGTGCGTGCTGGACGTCAACCCGCAGGTGGGGACACGGCGGGGACACGGGGGGGACACACGGGGACACCCCAGAGCCCCCCGGGCCGCGCTGAGCTCTGCGCGCCCCCGCCCAGGCCGTGAAGGTGCTGAGGACGGCGGAGTTCGTGCCCTACGTGGTGTTCATCGAGGCCCCCGGGCCCGAGAGGCTGCGAGCCATGAACCGGGCGGCGCTGGAGAGCGGCGTGGCCACCAAACAGCTCACGGTGGGGGTCCGGGGGTCCGGGGGGGCCGGGGAAACTGAGGCAGGTTTGGGGAGGGGACACGGGTCGCAGTGGGTGTCCCCCATTGTCTCTGGGGGTGACAGGGACACTGAGGCAGGTTTGGGGAGGGGACACAGCTCACAGTGGGTGTCCCCCATTGCCCCTGGGGGTGACAGGGAAACTGAGGCAGGTTTGGGGAGGGGACACAGCTCACAGTGGGTGTCCCTCATTGCCCCTGGGGGTGACGGGGAAACTGAGGCAGGTTTGGGGAGGGCACACAGCTCACAGCGGGTGTCCCCCATTGCCCCTGGGGGTGACGGGGACACTGAGGCAGGCTCTGGGGGGCAGGAGGCGGACGCCCAGCGCACGGTGGAGGAGAGCAGCCGCATCCAGCGCGGCTACGGGCACTACTTCGACCTGAGCCTGACCAACGACGACCTGGAGCGCACCTTCGGGCGCCTGCGGGAGGCCATGGACCTCCTGCGCGTGCAGCCCCAGTGGGTCCCCGTCACCTGGGTCTACTAGGGACCCCCAGCCCTCCCCTCAACGCCCCCAGCCCATCCGGGAGCGCTGGGGGGGCCGAGGGGGTCGGGTCTCTCGGGTGCGATGAGCCCGCCGTGCTCAGACCCACGGGGGGCGGGGGAGCCCCTCTGCAGAGCCCCCCGACCCCTCTGTGCCCCCTCCACTGCCCCAAATCTGGGGAGGGGCAGGGGCAGCCCGTGGGGGGCGCAGCCCCCACAAAGCTCAGTCACTGCCAGATCCTGGGGAAGCCCCCCCGATCCATGTGGGGACCCCCAGGATTGGGGATGGGGGTGCGGGGTTTGGGGGTCACCCCCAGAAGCTGCCGTGGCCCCGGGTGTCCCCCATGTCCCCCAGGCCACAACCCTCCCCCGGGGACCCCCTTCTCCCCTACCGGGGTGGGGGTCCCTCACTGTCCCCCGTGTCCCCTGTCACCCCTTCCCAGGTAGCAATAACCCCTCCCTGTGCCCTGTAATTAACCCCTAATTAACCCTTAACTGACCTTGTAATTAACCGTCTAATTAACCCCGTGGGGGGCTGTGGCTGGGGACTCGCTGGGGGGGTCTGGGGTGGGGACAGGGGTGTCCCCAAGGGACAGGGACACGGGGGGTGCGGGGTGTGCCCCTCCTGCCCCGGGCCCACCCCCCGAGCCCCCCCAGTCCCTGCCGCCATTTCCTCCTTTTGGTACTTCGCTGTGAATTTTATTAAAGGAGAGAAAAACGGGTTTGTCCCTTGTGGTGAACGCGGGGAGGGGGTTGGGGGCTGGTGTCACCTGTGTCACCTGTGTCACACCTGCTGCCTCGCCCCCGGCCCTGTCCCACCCGGTGCTGATGGGTTTTTGCCTGCAGACCGGTTTGGGGCTGGGGGGGTGCTGGGGGCGTGCGGGTGAGTGTGTCACACGCGTGTCACACGCGTGTCACCTTGCACACGTGCCGGGGCCCTTCCTCGGTGCTGCCGGGAGGGGTCAGCAGCGCTGCAGGCACGGGGGGGGGCTGTGGGTGTGTAAGGCGGTGTGGGGGTGTGCAAGGGGGCGGGTGGGGGCGTGCAAGGGGGGGTGTGGGTGTGCAAGGCTTTGGCTCCCTCGCACCACCGTGGGTGCGCCCGTGTTTGTGTGCACGGCCCCAACACACCGGTGACACGCATGTCCCCACCTCGTGCACACGCGTGGGCACCTCCCACGGGCTGCCATGGCCGTGGGGTGACGTCACAGGGTGTCACAGGGTGTCACAGGGTGTCACAGGGTGCCATGGGGTGCCATGGCCATGGGGTGACGTCACAGGGTGTCACAGGGTGCCAGGGGGTGCCATGGGGTGCCATGGCCATGGGGTGACGTCACAGGGTGTCACAGGGTGCCAGGGGGTGCCATGGGGTGCCCTGTCCGTGGGTTCTGTGTCCATGGGTGCCCCCTCCGTGCAGTGCCGTGTCCAGGAGCTCTGTGCCTTTAAGCAGGGCTGTCTCTAAAGCCCGTCCATAATCCCCGTGTCCCTAAGCTGCCGTGGCTATAAGGGCTGGGGCTGCCCACGCCGGGCTGTGCCGTGTCCGTGCCGTGCCCGTGCCGTGTCCGTGCAGAGCCACACGCCGTGACAGCCATGTGGCCTGTGCTGCTGCTGCTGCCGCTGGCCCTGGCCGCGCTGGCGCTGGCCCGGGTGGCCCATCGGCTGCTGGCCCCGTCCGGCAACCCCTTCGCAGGGCCACCCCTGGAGCCACCGCGGCCACTGGTGACCGACCAGCGCACCCGGGACAGGGTGCTGAAGCGGGGTGAGTGTCCATCGTGTGTCCATTGTGTGTCCGTGTGTCCGAATGTCCATGTGTACGCCGTGTGTCCGTGTGTCCCGCGGGCAGGGCTCGGTGTCCCCGGCGGTCACTGTCACACGCGTGTGCGCAGGGTTCAGCGCCCAGCGCGTGCCGGACCGCCTGGACGCCGTGGTCATCGGCAGCGGCGTGGGGGGCCTGGCGGTGGCCGCCACCCTGGCCAAGGCGGGCCGGCGGGTGCTGGTGCTGGAGCAGCACGAGCAGGCCGGGGGCTGCTGCCACACCTTCCAGCAGCACGGCGTCGAGTTCGACGTGGGTGAGGACCCCCGACCCCGGGCAGCCCTGCCACCCCCTGCCACCTCTGTCACCTCCCTGCCACCCCCTGTCACCCCCTGTCACTCCCTGTCACCCCCTGTCACCCCCTGTCACTCCCTGTCACCCCCTGTCACCCCCTGTCACCCTCTGTCACCTCCCTGTGACACTGTGCCCCACTGTGAACCTGCTGCCAGCCCCAGTGTGTGCAGTGCCTGTGTCCCTGCCGTGTCCCTGCCATGTCCATATGGTGTCCCTGCCATGTCCCTACCATGTCCCTGCCGTGTCCCTGCCATGTCCCTACCATGTCCCTGCTGTGTCCCTGCCATGTCTGAGCCATATCCATACTGTGTCCCTGCCATGTCCCTGTCATGTCCCTGCTGTGTCCCTGCCATGTCCCTTCCATGTCCCTGCCGTGTCCCTGCCCTGTCCCTGTCCCTCCAAGGTCCCACCCCACCCCTCAGTGTCACACACCAGCCAAAGCCGAACCCGCTGCTCCCACCATGTGTCCCTGTGGTGTCCCCACTGTCCCCCCTCGTGTCCCCTGTCCCCACGCCGCAGGCATCCACTACGTGGGGCAGCTGCACGAGGGGAGCCTCCTGCGGGTGGCCCTGGACCAGGTGACAGACGGGCAGCTGTGCTGGCACCGCCTGCCCGACCCCTACGACGAGGTGACCCTGGGCGCGCGGCGCTACCTGCTGCGCTCCGGCAAGGTGGCCTTTGTCACCGCGCTGGAGGAGCAGTTCCCGGCCGAGAGGGCGGCCATCAGGGAGTTCATGAGGCTCTGCAAGGTGCGGCCCTGGTGTCACCTCCCCGTGGGGACAGCGTGTCCCCAAGGAGGGCTCGGCTTGGGGGGTGGTGGCACCAGTGGGGATGTGGCTGGCGGGCAGGCGTGGGGGTGCTTGTGGTGGGGAAGGGGCTGTGGGGACACAAGTGACAGTCGTGGTGGGGACATGGGTGTGGTGGGGAAAGGGTGATGGGAATGGTGGGGACAAAGGCACAGAGGGGACACGGAGGGGACACAGGTGACGGGCATGGCAGGGACAAATTCTGGGGATAACAAGGACGTGGATGTTGGGGGGGACAGGTGCTGAGCCACGGGTGGCCCTGGGGGCACGGCAGTGACAACCCTGAGGATGTGGTGGTGACAGGTGGTGGCACACGGCGATGTCACACGGGTGTCCTCACTGTGCTGCTGGCGCTGCCGAAGCCGCCCCCGAGCTGGTGCAGGTGGTGACGGTGGTGACAGTGGCACACGGTTATGTCACACAGGTGGCCTCGCGGCACGCGGCGCTGCTGGCGCTGCTGAAGCTGTCCCCGCGCTGGCTTGTCACCGCCCTGCTGCGCTCGGGGCTGCTGCCACTGCTGTCCCCCGTGTTCCGCATGGCCACCACCAGCCACAGCCAGGCCACCGCCGGCCTCACCTCTGACCGCGACCTGCGCGCCCTCCTCGGATACCTCTTCTACGGTCCGGGGCCGCCGCGATGGGGAGGGGCTGTCGCGACAGGGAGGGCGCCGGGTGGAGGAGGAGGGCGGTACTGCAGTGGTGGAGGTCGTGTCACGACGGGTGGTGGCACCATCGCGACATGGGCGGTGCTGGGATGGGGGCGGCTGTATCGCGGTGGGAAGGGCCGTGTCGTGACACAGGAGGGCCACGTTAGGCTGCGGGAGGGCTGTGTCGTGACAGCAGGAGGATGTGTTGTGACAGGGCAGGGCACCGTGGTGACAGCGGTGGGCTGTGTCGCGATACTAGAGGGATGCATTGCGATAGGGCAGGGCACCGTGGTGATGGGGTCGGGCTGCGTCGCGATATTGCGGTGAGGAGCCCCATGTCGCGACACGGGATGGCCGCCCCGCCCTGCAGCGGGGGCCAGCCGTGCCCGTGTCATCGCCTGTCGCCGCAGGCACGGCCCCGCGGGACTCGAGCTTCCTGGTGAGCGCGCTGATGGTTCACCACTACCAGCGCGGGGCCTGGTACCCGCGGGGGGGGGCCAGCGAGGTCGCCTTCCACGCCGTGCCCGTCATCGAGCGCGCGGGGGGCGCCGTGCTCGTGCGCGCCCCCGTCACGCGCGTGCTCGTCAGCCCCGACGGCACCGCCCTGGGTGAGCGCCGGGACCCCCCGAGCCCCCCCCGCCCCGAGGGATGGGGACAGGGTGGTGGCTCCCCGCGTGTCCCCTGACCCGCCCCTGTCCCCAGGGGTGGCGGTACGGGCGGGGCCCGGCCAGGAGGAGCTGGAGATCCGCGCCCCGCTCGTCATCTCGGACGCGGGGCTCTTCAACACCTTCGGAAAGCTGCTGCCCCCGCACGTCCGCGGCCACCCCGGTAACGGCGCTCGTGTCCCCCGCCCCTCGCGTCCTCAGTGTCCCCTGGTGTCCCCAGCGTCCCCACACCCTCATCGTCCCTGACACCCCAGTGTCCCCTGCACACCCTCGGTCTGGTGTCACCCCCATGTCCCCTGCACAACCATGGCCGGGTGTCACCCCGGTGTCCCCTGCACACCCTCGGTTCAGTGTCACCCCGGTGTCCCCTGCCCGGGCACAGCCCGGTGTCACCCCCGTGTCCCCTGCCCGGACATGGCCCGGTGTCACCCCCGTGTCCCCTGCACACCCTCGGTTCGGTGTCACCCCGCTGTCCCCGCAGGTGTCCGCTCCCGCCTGGCCATGGTCCGGCCGGGCATGGGCTCCTTCCTGGTGTTCGTGGGGCTCCGGGGCAGCGCGGCCGAGCTGGGCCTGCCCCCCACCAACTTCTGGATCTACCCCCACAACGACCTGGACGCCATGTGAGGGCTCCGGGCACCCCGGGGTGGGGGCACGGCGGGTGGGCGGGGGCGCGGGGGGCTTCACCCCCTGCCGTCCCTCAGGATGACCCAGTACGCCGCCCTGAGCCGCGACGAGGTCCCCGAGAACCTGGCCATGATGTTCATCACCTTCCCCGCCGCCAAGGACCCCACGTACGAGCAGCGACACCCAGGTACCGCCCCGGGGGGACCCCCGGCCCCCCTCCGCGGGCCCAGGTACCGCCCCGGGGGGACCCCCGGCCCCCCTCCGCGGGCCCAGGGGCTCTGCAATCCCTCGGGGGGCGTCACCGGCTGTCCCCGCCCCGCAGGCAGGTCCTGCATGACCATCCTGACCATGGCGCGGTACGAGTGGTTCGAGGAGTGGGCCGGGAGCGGCCCGCGGCACCGCGGCCCGGAGTACCAGCGCTACAAGATGGACATCGCGCAGCGCCTGCTGGAGAGGGCCCTGCAGCGCTTCCCGCACCTGCGGGACAAGGTGGGGACGGGCCGGGGCGTCCCGCGCCGCCGGGGGGTCCCCCCGTGCCCCCCGTGCACCCTGACGCCCCCCGAGCCCCCTCCCCGCGCAGGTGGAGTTCGTGGAGGCGGCGACCCCGCTGACGAACCAGCACTACCTGGGCGCGCCCCGGGGGGAGATGTACGGCACCGAGCACGACCTGCGCCGCTTCAGCCCCGCCGTGCTGGCCGCGCTCAGGCCCGACACGCCCGTCAGGAACCTCTACCTGACAGGTGAGGCTGTGTCCCCACGTCCTGCTGTCCCCACGGCCAGCTCCGGGCTCTGCGTGCTGTCCCCAGGGTGTCCCCGCAGTGGGAGGGGTCCCTGGCTGTGGTGGCTCTGTCCAGCCCCGGGATGTCCCCGTCCCACCGTGGCTGTCCCCAGGGTGTCCCCGCAGTGGGAGGGGTGTGTCCCTGGCTGTGGTGGCTCTGTCCCGCCTCGGGGGTGGCTCTGTCCCGCCCCGGGGTGTCCCTGTCCCACCGTGGCTGTCCCCACGCTGTCCCCGCAGTGGGAGGGGTCCCTGGCTGTGGTGGCTCTGTCCAGCCCCGGGATGTCCCCGTCCCACCGTGGCTGTCCCCAGGGTGTCCCCGCAGTGGGAGGGGTGTGTCCCTGGCTGTGGTGGCTCTGTCCCGCCCCGGGGTGTCCCTGTCCCACCGTGGCTGTCCCCACGCTGTCCCCGCAGTGGGAGGGGTCCCTGGCTGTGGTGGCTTTGTCCCGCCCCGGGGGTGGCTTTGTCCCGCCCCGGGGTGTCCCTGTCCCACCGTGGCTGTCCCCAGGGCAGGACGTGTTCTCCTGCGGGCTGGCGGGGGCCGTGCACGGGGCGCTGCTCTGCGCCTCGGCCGTCCTGGGCCGCCTGCTCTACCTGGACCTGCTGCTCCTCAAGAGGAAAATCAAGCGGCGCCAGGGCCGGCACACGGCGTGAGGGGACGGCGGGCCCGGGGACACCTGTGCTGGGGACACCTGTGCTGGGGGACACCTGTCCTGGGGGGTGGCCCCGGGCTGGGGGTGGCTCCCAGCTCAATAAACCCGTGTGTCCTACAGGCCTGCAGCCGTCCTTGGGGAGGGGATGGGGGTGGGAGAGGGATGGGACAGGGACAGGGACAGGGACAGGAATGGATGGGATGGGGAGGGGACGGGGAGGGGATAGGATGGGATAGGGGTGAGACTGGAATGGAGAGTATTTTGGGATGAGGATGGAGACTGGGATGAGGATGGGATGGGCACAGGGAGCACCCACAGCTGGGGTGAAAGTGGGGTGCAGAACCCTCCTTAAACTTCCCCCCCTTTGTCCCTCTGTACTCCCTGATCTTCCCCAGCCCCCCAAAGCATCAGAGTCCAGAGTTCTTTACACTTTTAAATACAATAAATAGGGGAATTCTCAGAGGGATGGCTTGGGGAAACAGGGGGGACGTGGGCCCCGGCCATCGGGGTGGTCCCGAAGGGTCCCTGTCCCCCTGAGTGAGGGCAGAATTGTCACCAGCTGTCCTTGCAGGGGGTCGCCTCTAGGTCCGGGTGGTGAAGGGGGGCTCAGCCGCGGGGTTGTGGCCACATTCGGGGCACGGCCCCGGGGGCAGGGGGTACAGGAAGGGCTTCGCTGTCACCTGAGGGCAACGGGGGTCAGCGTGGGGGGACACGTGGCACATTGGGGGGTGTCACCCCCAGGGAAGGAGGGTGTCCCCCCTTGTGGGCAAGGCGGCCCAGCACCCCCCACCCCACAGCACCCAGCGCCCCACATCCCATCACCCAGCACCCCCCACCCCACAGCACCCAGCACCCCCCACCCCACAGTACCCAGCACCCCACATCCCGTCACCCAGCACCCCCCACCCCACAGCACCCAGCACCCCACATCCCATCACCCAGCACCCCCCACCCCACAGCACCCAGCACCCCACATCCCATCACCCAGCACCCCCCACCCCACAGCACCCAGCACCCCCCACCCCACAGTACCCAGCACCCCACATCCCGTCACCCAGCACCCCACATCCCATCACCCAGCACCCATCACCCAGCACCCATCACCCAGCACCCATCACCCAGCACCCCGCACGGGCTCAGCCCAGCCCCCGGCCGGGCGGGACCCACCTCGCTGTAGGGCGGGGGCTCCAGGCCCCCGGGGACGGCGCCGCTGGGCAGCCCGGGCAGCGCGGGCAGCAGGGGCAGCGGGGGCGGCGCGGGGCCCGGGGGGTCTCGGTAGGGCGGAGGGGGCGCGGGGCCCGGGGGGTCTCGGTAGGGCGGAGGGGGCGCGGGGCCCTGCGGGCTCCTGTAGGCGGGGGGCGGCACCGGGTCCTGGCAGAGCTTGCGGAGGATGTGGAAGGTGAGGAAGAGGACGGTGATGGCTATGAAGGTGATGACGAAGAGGAAGAACATGGCCCTGGGGACACCGAGAGGTGCGTGCTGGGGGCTGGCATGTCCCCCCCTCCCCGACGCCCCGCGGTGTCTGTCCCCCCCCCCCCCCGGCCCTGTCCCCACACCCGCAGGGCTCCCAGGGTCTCTCCATGTCCCCGTCCCCAGGGATCCCCCGCGGGCGTGACCCCCTGGCCCCCCGCCAGCGACACGAACCCGGTGTCCCCCGGCGCCGCCGCGTCACCTCGGTGCCACCGCCGCCCTCTGCACCGGGGACACCCCACGGCCCGCGCCCAGCGCCCCACGCCCGCCGCCCTTTGCACCCTCCCTGCCCCACTGCGGACCTTGCCCTGGGTGGGGGGGTTCGGGGCACCCCGCCGTGGGGCAGTTTGGGGTGATTTGGGCCACTTTGGGGTTTTTATAAGAGTGGGACCATGCCAAGGGTGCTGGCACCCCGCTGAGGGGGGCTGTCCCCAAACCGGGGGGATGAGAGGGTGGCCCGGGTGGAGCAGGGCGTGCTCAGGGTGGCACAGGGGGTGCTCAGGGTGGCACAGGGGGTGCTCAGGGTGGCACTGGGAACCGCTGGCCCTGCCGGGAGTCGTGCCCGGGCCGAGGGGAGGGCGAGGCGCCAGCGCTGAGGCCGAAGGAGCGGGATCCCCCCGCGGGTGTGAAGAGCCGCCGGCTCAGCAGCGTAAGCTCCCAAATCCCATCAGCGCCCTGAGCCCCGCGCCGGCTGAGCGGGGGCTGAACCGGGGCTGAACCGGGGGCTGAACCGGGGCTGAGCGGGGGCTGAACCGGGGCTGAACCGGGGGCTGAACCGGGGGCTGAACCGGGACTGAGCGGGGGCTGAACCGGGGCTGAGCGGGGGCTGAACCGGGGGCTGACCCGGGGCTGAGCGGGGGCTGAACCGGGACTGAGCGGGGGCTGAACCGGGGCTGAACCGGGGGCTGACCCGGGGCTGAGCGGGGGCTGAACCGGGGCTGAACCGGGACTGAGCGGGGGCTGACCCGGGGCTGAGCGGGGGCTGAACCGGGGGGCGAACTGGGGCTGAGCGGGGGCTGACCCGGGGCTGAGCGGGGGCTGAACCGGGGCTGAGCGGGGGCTGAACCGGGGGGCGAACCGGGGCTGAGCGGGGGCTGAACCGGGGGCTGAACCGGGTGTGAGTGGAGGGTGACCCGGGGGTGATCCTGGGGTGATCAGGAGGATGATCTGGGGGGTGAACCAGCAGCGATCCGGGGTGATCCGGGGGTGCCCCATGGGGTGATCACCCCCCTCCCCTGAGGGTGATCCGGGGTGCCCCCCCTGCGGCAGCGGGTGACAGAGTGGGCGAGCGGCCAGCAGCAGGTGGGGAGGCAGTGGCCGAGGGGACAAGGCTGGGGGGGCCGAGGGGACAGTTCGGGAGGAGCTGGAGCCGCGGAGGGCTGGGGGGATCGGGCCGTGGATGCCCTAAGCAGGATCATCCCCCTAAGGGGTTTAGGGCTGCCCGGGGCACCGGGGCTCGGCCGCACGGGTCAGGCGGCTCCGGCCGCGTAATTGGCTCAGGGGCTTAGCGGAGGATTGGCCACCGATGTCCTCCCGTGCCCCGTGGGGACCCCCCAAAATCGGCCTCCCGATGAGGCTGAGCCCCCCCTCAGGCAGGTGAGATCCCCCCTCAGGCAGGTGAGATCCCCCCTCAGGCAGGTGAGCTCCCCCTCGTGAGTGTGCCGGGTCTCTGCTGCCGGGCACGGGGCTCCTTCAACCCCCGGGGCGCGGGCGGGTGTCCCCTCGTGTCCCCTCGTGTCCCCTCGTGTCCCCCAGGGCATGGGAGGGTGCCCGGGGCTCCCTTTGGGCTCCTCCAGCCTCGGGGAGGGCGGAATTAAATCCCAGCTGGAGGCAGAAAAGTCCACGACGCCAGGTGGGTGCTGGTGGCTGAACCGGGGGGGAACGGGACCGGGAACGGGACCGGGAACGGAACCGGGAACGGGAACGGGAACGGGAACCGGAACGGGGACGGGAACGGGAACGGGAACGGGGAATGGGACCAGGGAACGGGAAACGGGAAACGGGAAATGGGAAACGGGAAGGGGAAGGGGAAGGGGAACGGGAACGGGAACGGGAACGGGAACGGGAACGGGAACGGGACCGGGAACGGGACCGGAGGGTGCACGCACCGGGACACACATGGACCAAACGGACACACACGGACACACACGCACACCATCCCTGGCACACGGACCCTCGGCTGTGCCAACCCCGCGCCCGCTGCCAAGGCTGCCACGGTGCCACCAGCCCCGGCGCAGGGACAAGCGCCATCCCCGGCCGTGTCCCCGGGTGACCCCGCCTCGCCGCTCTGCCGGTTCCCAGGCCAGGGCGGCGTCCCGGGAGGGGACACGAGGGACAGACGGGCACCGGTGCCACCCGGGCACAGCCACACCGGGCTGGGACGCGCCGCTGTCCCCGCTGATCCCGGCGGTGGCAGGAGGCCGGGGACACCCCGGGGCCCCCCGCTCCCCCCGCGCTGCCCTGGCAGCGCTGCCGGCGCTCGCGGTTGCGTAAGCGGCC
This sequence comes from Prinia subflava, assembly GCF_021018805.1. NCBI lineage: Eukaryota > Metazoa > Chordata > Aves > Passeriformes > Cisticolidae > Prinia > Prinia subflava. The sequence goes on from NC_086254.1 coordinate 17,870,437, forward strand.
GTGACGGGCTCCCCCCAAAACGTGAGAAGCGGCGGTGGCTGCGGCCGGCCGGGCCCGGGGCCGGGGCCCCGCGGGGCTCCCACCGTGCCTCAGTTTCCCTGGGAGGGCGGGGGCCGGGATGCCCCGTGCGGCTGGAGGTGCCCAGCCCGGGTCCCTGTCCCCTCGGGCCACGGGGTGTGCACACCCGCGTGTGCAAGCGTGTCCGAGTGTGCACAGGCACAGACACGACCGAGACCCCTCCCCGGACCCCGCCGCCGCTCCCCGGGCACTGCGACAGAGCGGAGCCCGCGTGTCCCCCTGTCCCCATCCCCGCACCTCATCCCGGCCACCGTTCCCCGGCCCCCTCCCCGCCCCCGCCTGGCCCCGTGCCGCCCTTCCCCACCGCGGCCCCTCTCCCCTCCCTCGGCCCAGCCTTTTCCCTTCCAGCTCCCTGTTTGAAGCTATTTTTTCCACAGCTCCTGCCAAGAGCCGCTAATGAGAAACAAACGGGCTCCTCGGCCACGGCTGCTCCCGGCCCACACACCTCCGGCCGCGGGGCCGCGCTTGCACCTCCCCGTGCCCTCCTGGCAGCGGCCCCGGGCACCTGCATCCTCCCCACCTGGCACCGGCACCGGGCATCTGCGTCCTGCCCAGCTGGCAGCGCCGTCCTCACCGTCCCTGGGCACCTCCATCCTCCCCTGGGCACCTCCATCCTCCCCCGGGCGCCTCCATCCTCCCCCGGGCACCTCCATCCTCCCCCGGGCACCTCCATCCTCCCCCAGGCACCTCCATCCTCCCCTGGGCATCTCCATCCTCCCCCAGGCATCTCCATCCTCCCCTGGGCATCTCCATCCTCCCCCGGGCGCCTCCATCCTGCCCTGGGCATCTCCATCCTCCCCTGGGCACCTCCATCCTGCCCTGGGCACCTCCATCCTCCCCTGGGCACCTCCATCCTGCCCTGGGCACCTCCATCTTCCCCTGGGCACCTCCATCCTCCCCCAGGCACCTCCATTCTCCCTGCCAGTGCCATCCCTGGGCACCTCCATCCACCCAGGTGCCACCATCACCGGGGGTCTTTGTCCTGCCCACCTGCCACCATCCCAGGCATCTCCATTCCCCCATCCAGCACAATTCCCGGGCATCCGCATCCTGCCAGGGCATCTCTGTCCTGCCCACGTGCCACCATCCCTGAGCATCTTCACTGTCCCCATCTGTCCCCATGCCAGGGTGTCACCAAGGTCCCCACCCAGCACCATCCCTGAAGTGCCCACCCAGCCCACCCATGGCCACCTCTGCCCTGTCTATGTGCCACTGTCCCTGTGCCTGTCTGTGCTGCCCAGGTGCCACCATTCCGGGCTCTCATCCTCTCCTCTTGTCACCATCCCTGGGTGTCTCATCCTCCTCTTGTCACCATCCCTGGGTGTCTCATCCTGTCCTCTTGTCACCATCCCAGGGTCTCATCCTCTCCTCTTGTCACCATCCCTGGGTGTCTCATCCTCCTCTTGTCACCATCCCTGGGTGTCTCATGCTCTCGTCTTGTCACCATCCCGGGGCGTTTCCACCCTGCCGCCATCCCGGGGTCTCCTCCTGCCCCAGGGCAGGGCAGGGCCCGGGCGCCACCAGGCCCGCAGCAGCTCCGTGTCCCGTGTCCCCGCTGTGTCCCGTGTCCCCGCTGTGTCCCCTGGCCGGGCCGGGTGCCGGGGGTGGGGACGCTCGGGTTTGAGGGGGTCCCGGGCTGTCCCCCCGCCGGGTGCCCCGGTCCCCGCCCGCCCCGGGCCCGGCGGGGCCGCGGCCAAGCCCGCGCTGTTCCAGCTGGCCCCGGCGCGGCCCCGGTTATCGCCCGCTCACATTTTCCACTGAGCCGCGTTTGTGTGTGAGCAGCGCCGGGAGAGGGGCAGGGACCCCCGATTCCCACCGCGGGGAGGGGGCGCTGGCCAGGGTGGGGTCGTACCGAGGGTGGGAGCAGCACCCATGGGTGGGAGCACGGACCAGGGTGAGCTCAGCGCCCGGACACGGAGAGGGACCCAGGGGTGGGGGCATCACCTGGGCTTGGAGGGACAACAGGGCTGTGGGAGCGGTACCTGGGGACGGGAGCAGTACCTGGGGACGGGAGCGGTACCTGGGGACGGGAACGAAGCCCAGGGATGGGAGCAGCACCCAGGGAGGGAAATCCCAGAGCCGGCACTGCCTGAGCCGAACATTCCCTCATCCCACCCCTGAGGCTCCCGGGACAGCCACGGCCGAGCCCACCCCCGTCAGGAGGCGCCCCCTCCTCCCGCTCGGGCTGTGGAGAGCGAACCCCCCCGCCCGGTGCTCCCCGGGGCTCCCGGGACTCCCCGGGGCCGGTTCCTCGAGCGAGGCGCCGGGGCCGGGCGGTGCCGGGGGGACGTCACGGGGCCGGATCCTCGCCCTGCTTCCTCGAAGGCGCCGCCGCTGCCGCTGCCAGGGTGACGCTGGCGGCTCGGGGCTGACCTCCTTTCTCTGCTCCAGCCCTCTCCGGCATCGCTCCGGCATCGCTCCGGCCGGGCCGGCCCCGCCGCGCCGCCAGCGCCGCCGGCTTCCTGCGGAGGCGGAGGAATTTGGCTCCGCGCCGCGGGGCTGGAGCCGGACACCGCCGGCAGCGCGGCCACCGGCACCGGCCGCGCTTGCACCGGGACCGGCGGCACCGGGAGGCGCCGGGGAGGGCCGGGGGTGGCCCCTGGGGTCTGTCCCTGAGGGCACAGGCGGGACACGGGCGGGGGCTGCAGGGGTGTCACCCGAGGAGGTGCAGAGGGGGTGGGAGGGCAGAGGGGTGGGGGAGAAATAAATAAAAAGAACTTAAAGTAGTGAAATGGGTGGGGAATGGATGGAGGGATGGATGGATGGATGATGGATGATGGATGGATGGAGGGATGGATGGATGGAGGGATGGAGGGATCGAGGGATGGATGGATGGAGGGATGGAGGGATGGATGGATGGATGGAGGGATGGAGGGATCGAGGGATGGATGGATGGAGGGATGGAGGGATGGATGGATGGATGGAGGGATCGAGGGATGGATGGATGGAGGGAGGGAGGGAGGGATGGATGGATGGATGGATGGATGGATGGATGGATGGAGGGATGATGGATGGATGGATGGATGGATGGATGGATGGATGGATGGATGGATGACAGGTTATATGACAGCAGGGACAGACATGCAGCTGGCACAAGGGACAGTGTCACAGCCAAGGACACTTCACAGCGTGGCACCATCAGCCCCTGGAAGCCCCCCTTGGGTTCCCCATGACCCCCTTTAACCCCCCAGCCCTGTGGGGCAGCACTGAGCCCCTGCCCCCCGTGGGTGCCACAGGTGTCCTTGGAGCCCCGCAGCCCTCGGGGGTGGCACCCGGTGTGTCGCCTTGGCACAGCCCCGTGTGCCCAGGCCTGCCACAGCGCTGTCCACAGCGTGTCCCCAAGCGCCACCGGTGGCACATTCCAGCCCTGCCTGTGGCACAGTGTGACATCCCAGCCCTGGCTGTGGCACAGCGTGGCTTGTCCCCACCCCTGCCCACGGCCCAGCCCTTCCTGTGGCACAGCGTGGCACATCCCAGCCCTGTCTGTGGCACTGTCCCCAGCCCTGTCGGTGGCACCCAGCCCTGCCCATGGCACAGCGTGGCACATCCCAGCCCTGCCGGTGGCACTGTCCCCAGCCCTGCCGGTGGCACTGTCCCCAGCCCTGTCTGTGGCACTGTCCCCAGCCCTGCCCGCTCCCCTGCCAGCCCCTCGGGGACCTGCCCGGGCGGGTGGTCCCCGTGCTGAGCCCCCCGCGAGGTGAGCAAGGTGGGGCCGGGCCCGGGGGGATCCCCCCGGCCCCCCCAGCCCCCGGCACAGCCCCGGCCCCGCTCCCGCTGCCGACGTGGAGGCTGTGCCGGAGACGTGTCAGGGGTGGGGAGGGAGCCAAGGGCATCCTGCGCCCGCCCCAGATTTCGGGGGGGTTCGGCAGCCCCGCCAAGGGGAGGCAGCGGCCAGCGGGACCCGCCCGGCCCCCGCCCGGCCCCGCCACCCTCGCTGTCCCCGTGCGGGGACGCGGCTGCTCCCGGCGGGGCTGGAGCGGGGATCCCCCCCTGCTGCCTCTCCTGGGGTCCGTGCCGGTACCGCGGGGGTCCCCGGCTCCGCCGTGCCTCAGTTTCCCCTCAAACGTGTGCAGGGCCAGGGACCAGCCCGGAGGATGGGGGTGGGTGGGTTTTTTTATTGGTGGGGGAGAGGGGAAGACTTTTAAAGTTTTTTGGCTTTGCCCCAATTTCATCCCTTTGAAAACCTTTTGTTGGGTGGCCGCGCCCCCTCCCCGCAGGCCACGCCCACAAGGACAGGCCACGCCCAATTCCCCACCCCCCCCTCCGGCCCCCCCCGCTCTATTTCCACGACGGCCCAGTCCCGCTGCCAGGGGGACGTGGCGGGACGGGGGGGACACCGCAGGGACACCGCGGGGACGGGGGGGACACCACAGGGATGGGGGGGACACGGAAGGGATGAGGGGACCCCTCAGAAATGGGGACCCCGTGGAGACGGGGGTCGCTGTGGGGATGGGGGAGCAGGGCAGGGACGGGGGGGGCACTGCAGGATTGGGGACATCCCACCGGGAATGGGGACCCCGGGGGACAACTGGGGGATCTCCGCCAGTTTTGGGGATTCCGTGGGGCTGGGGGGGACACGGAAGGGGCGTGGGGACACCCCCAGGCTGCGAGGGAAGGGTTAAACCCCCTCGGCTGCGCCGGGCCCTGGCAGGGAACTGGGATGAACTGGGGGAGCCGGCAGGGAGGGCCGGGAGGAAGGTGCTGACGTGGGGCCGGGAGGAGGAGGAGGAGGAGGAAGAGCTGGAGCATCGCTGCTGCTGCTGGGCCGGGCTCCAGCTGGAGGGACCCTCCCTGGGGGCGGTGGGGCCGGGGGGGGCGCGGGCCCCGCTCCCCCTGCCCGGCCCCAGCCCCTCCTTTGGGGTGGAGGGGTGCTGAGTCCACAGCGGGGCCCAGACCCGGCCCAGGAACCCCAAAAACCCAAATACCCCAACCCTGACCCCAAAAACCCAAATACCCCAACCCCTGATCCCCCCAACCCAAATACCCCAACCTCTAACCCCAAAAACCCAAATACCCCAACCCCTGACCCAAACCGTCTCCAGCCCACCCCCCCAAATACCCCAACCCAACACCCCCGGCCCTAAACCCCAAACACCCCGGGTAACCCCCAACCCAAACCAACCCCGCGCACTCAAACCACCTGAGGGCCCCACCCCAGCAGCTCCTCCCACCCACCCAAACTCCCCAAGCCCAGTCCAAGCGCCCCAAGCGCTGCTGAGCCCCCCCCGGCAGCCAGACCCCCCCCTCAGCCCGGCAGCTTTTGGGGTGAGCTCGGTGCCAGAGGAGCCCTTTGGGGTGCAGAGGACACCCCGCAGCTCTGGCCCCCACAAACCCACCCAACCTTCCCCCCCTCCCTCCTGGGGGGCTCCTGGGAGGGTTCTCAGCCCCTCGCCCCGAGCTTTTGGGGTGCAGCCCTCCCCCGGGGGATCCCCCAGCCCCGCGCGGTGCTGGCAGCGCCACGGCGCGGCCACGTGGCACCGGGGCCACCGTCCCCGCCAAGCCCGGGCCCCGGGCCAGACGCGGCCGATGAGGTCACCGGGAGCGCTCCCGGCCAGCCCCGGAGCGCCGGCAGCGGGAGCGCGCCCCTTCCCACCGCTGTCACCCCCCGGTGCCTGTCCCCGGCCTGTCCCTGTCCCCAAACCTGCGCCCAGCCCGTCCCCACCCTTGTCCCCATCCCTGTCCCGTCCCCGTTCCTGCCCCCGTTCTCACAAATCCCGGGATGATTTTCCTGGGGGGTTCAGGGCTGAGGGGTGCCCGGGGTACCCCCACATCCCCCCAGTCCCATCGCCCCCTCCCCGGGGGCTGCGGGGGGGCAGCAAATTCTTCAATGAAACTGAAGAGGAGAAGGGAAAAAAAAAAAAAGAAAGAAAGAAAGAAAAAGAAAAAGCAGAGGAATGAAAAAAAGGGGAAAAAAAAGGGAGTCGGGAACGGAAAATGTTCGGCGTGGAGCTCGTCCCTCAGAGTTTCCATCCCGGCTCTGCGAGCCCAGACAGGGAGGCCTGGGCTGGGCTGGGCGGCTGCTCCCGGCCTGGGACCCCCCCGAGCCCCTGGACCCCCAAAACTGCCCCCATGCACCCCCAGCTCTGCTCCAGCCCCACGTCCTGGGGTGAGGGGGTGCAGGAGGGGATGAGCCCCCCAGGGGGGTCCCAGTCCTGGTGAGGGGGTGCAGGAGGGGATGAGCCCCCCAGGGGGGTCCCAGCCCTGGTGAGGGGGTGCAGATTTGGATTCTGAGCCCCCCAGGGGGGTCCCAGCCCTGGTGAGGGGGTGCAGACGGGGGGTGACCCCCAGCCCTGGGTGTGGGGTGAATTTGGGGGTGCAGAGGGAGAAATGAGCCCCCCCAGGAGGGTCCCAGCCCCTGGGAGGGGTCACACCCCCGCTCCCCCTCCCACTGCCCCCATCCCTGGGCGCAGGGACCCCCGGGCAGGACGAGGTCCCCTCCTCAAGCCGGGGGTCCCCGCTGGGGACAGGAGCACCCCATTGCCCCCCCCGGGCCGGCGCTGCCCCCGCCGAGGGCGGCGCGGCGTTGGCAGCCCGGAGGCCAATTTAAGCAATTTTCCCTGGAAATAGCCGGGGAGCCGCGGCCGTGATTACGGGGTTCTGCCCCGACGCCGCAATTGAGGGCGCCGAGGGCCGGAGGCCACCAGGAATAGCCGGGGCGGTGCCAGGCTGCGGCCGCCGCGGGGGAAACTGAGGCACCGCGACGCCCACCACGTCCCCATGGGGGAGGCGACAAGTGGGGGGTCAGGGATGGGGTCTGAGCAGGGCGGGTCTCGGGGACCCCCCCCTCCCCAGGGGGCTCCTTGGGGGTGGCGTGGTGGGGGGACAAGGGCAGGGGACCCCCCCTCTGCGGGATCACCCACCTGCGTGTCCCCCCCGGCGGGACACCTGGCTGGCACCGCCACCAAGGGGGGGACACGCCCCAGGGGGGTCCTGTGGGTGCGGGATGGGGAGGGGGCGATGAGGGGGGGGCACAGAAGCCGCTCCCGGGGCTGCCGCGGGAAGAGGGGGGGAAAAAGGGAATTAATGGGATCCATGTGTCCGGGCAGCCGGGGGAGGTAACGCGCTCCAGATGCCGCCGTCTGCTCCAGCTCCGCGGCAAACAAACCCCGCGCCCCCCCGAACCCCCGCGCCCCCTTTTTAGGCGATTCCGACCCAAAAGGGCTGAGCCCCCCCCTCCCCCTTCATCCTCGCCCCCACCCTTGGGTCAACCCCCGGCCTGGAGGTGGCTGGAGGATTTTTGGGGCACCTGCCGGCTTTTTGGGGCGCCCATAAACTTTTGGGGCACCCCCTGCGTTTTTGGGCATCCCCCAAGTTTTTGGCGTGGCCGCTGATTGTTTTGGGGAGGATTCCCCGATTTTTGGGGTGGCCTCGAAGTTTTTGGGGTGACCCCCGTCTTTTTGGGGGGCTGCCTCCATTCTCACCCCTCTGGCCGCACACCCAGTTCGCACCAGTAAAAACCAGTCTGGAGCACACGGGAAAGGCTCTGGGATTCCCCCAGAAGCTGAGGGGGGGCTGAGTGTGACACCCCCATCCCCAACACCCCTGAGGAGCGGGAGTGGGTGGGTGCCCCCCTCCTGAGCACCCAAAATCCTGCAGGAGCCCAGGCCTGCGCTCGGTGTCTCCCACTCTGCTTCCGAGGATCCTAACGACTTTTCCAGCCTTTTCCTTTTTTTTTTCATTTTCTTCTTCTTCTTTATTATTTTTTTTCCCCTCATTCAAAGTGGGAATTCTTCCCTTTTCCCAGCCCCCAACCCCTTGTCCCGCATTCCTGGGGCGGGCGGCCGGGGCTTGATGAGGTGGCATCATCCCGTCCTTCCCCCCCCTTTTTTTTTTTTATTCCCCTCCCTCTCCATATATACATAAAAAAAAAGGAAAGAAAAAGAAAAAAAACACCCAAGCCGATGACATTCTTTTCTTTTCTGTCATGCTGCAAAAATTAAAGACACATCTTCAGCCTGGAGCCCGGCCAGGGCTTTTCGAGTCGCCGGGGCAGGATTGGAGGAGGCTTCGCCTGCAACGTGTCTTGGATGCACGGACACAGGGCTGGGGAAGGGATACGGGGCTGGAGAGTGGATGTGGGGCTGGGGAAGGGATACGGGGCTGGATATGGGGTTAGGGAATGGATACGGGGCTGGGGAATGGATACAGGAATGGATATGGGGCTGGAGAGTGGATGTGGGGCTGGGGAAGGGATACGGGGCTGGATACGGGGCTGGATATGGGGTTAGGGAATGGATACGGGGCTGGGGAATGGATACAGGAATGGATATGGGGCTGGAGAGTGGATGTGGGGCTGGATATGGGGTTAGAGAATGGATATGGGGCTGGGGAAGGGATATGGGGCTGGGGAATGGATATGGGGTTAGGGAATGGATACAGGGTTGGGGAAGGGATACGGGGCTGGGAAAGGGATACGGGGCTGGATATGGGGCTGGGGAATGGATACGGGGCTGGGGAAGGGATATGGGGCTGGATACGGGGTTAGGGAATGGATATGGGGCTGGATACGGGGTTAGGGAATGGATATGGGGCTGAGGAAGGGATACAGGAATGGATATGGGGCTGGATATGGGGTTAGGGAATGGATATGGGGTTAGGGAATGGATATGGGGCTGGGGAAGGGATACGGGGCTGGGGAAGGGATACAGGGCTGCGGAAGGGATATGGGGCTGGATACGGGGTTAGGGAATGGATATGGGGCTGGGGAAGGGATACAGGGCTGGAGAATGGATACAGGGCTGAGGAATGGATATAGGGCTGAGGAATGGATACAGGGCTGAGGAACGGATATAGGGCTGAGGAATGGATATGGTGCTGGAGAATGGATATGGGGCTGGGGAGTGGATGTGGGTCTGGAGAGTGGATATGGGACTGGATATGGGGTTAGAGGATGGATACAGGGCTGGGGAACGGATGTGGGGCTGGATATGGGGCTGGATACAGGGACAGGGCTGGGACACTGGCGTGGCCCCACAGACACGCGTGGCCCCATGAGTGACCCCCGCCCCTCCTGCAGTGAATTTTATTTTTGTATTTCATATTTAAATTTAATGGCAGAACAAAATAAAAATCTCCCGGTGGCACCAAGGAGGGGAGGGGGTGTGACGTGTCCTGTGTCCCCCCCGTTATTTCATTGTTAAATTTCATGGATTTGGGGTTTTCCCGAAGGAAAATCAAGGAACGTCCTGGTGGGAGCTCCCGCTTTGATGTGGGGTCGCTCTGCAGTGCTCCCAGTGCTCCCAGTGCTCCCAGTATTCCACTGGGCCTCTAAGTGGGCAGCTTAGTGGCAGGAGGGACTAGCAGAGTGCTCCCAGTATTCCCAGTGCTCCCAGTGCTCCCAGCAACCTGCTGAGCCTGCAAGCTCTCGGCATAGCGGTGGTGGGGACAGGCTGAGTGAGCCCAGTGCTCCCAGTATTCCCAGTGCTCCCAGTATTCCCAGTATTCCCAGTGCTCCCATGGGTCTTCAGTCCCAGCGACAGGGTAGACAGAGGTTAAACGAGCCCAGTTTGCCCAGTTCTCCCAGTATTCCCAGTAATCCAGTGAAACTCCAAACCCTCCGTGCCCTGATGATGGAGACGAATGGAGGTGTGAAGGCCCAGCCCAGTGCTCCCAGTGCTCCCAGTGCTCCCAGTATTCCAATGAGCTTTCAAACCCTCAGCACGGTGGGGGGGACAAATGGAGTGAGCCCAGTATTCCCAGTATTCCCAGTACCCCATTGAGCCCTCAGGCTCCCAGCACAGTGACACTGGGGACAAACTGAGCTCTCCCAGTGCTCCCAGTGCTCCCAGTACTCCCAGCATTCCAATGAGCTTTCAAACCCTCAGCACAGTGTGGGGGGGACAAATGGAGTGAGCCCAGTATTCCCAGTGCTCCCAGTATTCCCAGTATTCCCAGTATTCCTCCAAGCCCTCAAGCTCCCAGCACAGCCACAGTGGGACAAACTGAGCACTCCCAGTGCTCCCAGTTCTCCCAGTACCCCACGAGCCCTCAGCCCCTCAGCACAGCCTGGGGTGGGGGGCACCAGGTCTGAGCCCCCTCTCCCTTCCCCCCCTGCCCCCTTTTCCCACCCCACTCCCCAAAATCCCCCCGGGAGCGGCGGGAGCCGCCCCTCCCCCGGTGCCACCTTGGCCGTGCCCGTCCCCGCTCGCTGCCGAGCTCCCGGCCCTGGTACCGACGTGGATTTTTTTGGCGTGTAATTACACCCTCCCCAAATTGCACGGTAGGCTCTGGATCATTGTCCAGGAGCTTTTGCTTTTTCCAACCAACGTGGCTCCTTCAAATGTGGAAACGGCCGTGGAGCCGTGCCAGGGGGGGAGCGCGGGGAGCGAGAGGAGCCGGGGAAAGGAAGGGGAAAGAGGCAAAGAAAGGGCTAAAAACACAAAGCGAGCGGCTCTGGGGGAGGGGTTCGGGGTGTCTGTGGTTCCTGGAGGGGCTTTGGGGTTGGGGTCCCTCAGGGGATGCTCCTGGGGCCCGTCCAAGGGATGCTCTGGGGGCTGCTGGCCTCGGCCTTGCACCACGCTGGGGTTTGGCCCCGCTGGAGGGGGGGTCCCGGTGGGGAGCCCCGGGTGGGATTTGGGGTGCCCCAGCCGCGGGGGGGCTGTGGGGAGGGGGTGGCAGGGCCTTGGTGCCGCTCCCGGCGTCGCGTGGCACCGGGGTCCCCAAAGCGCCACGTGCCACATCCCTGTCCCCACCCAGCCGGACACCCCCGAGCGTGCAGACCCCCCCCAAAAAACCCCACAACCCCCCCAAACCCCGCACCCCAAAACCCCCCAGAGCCCCAACCCCGGCCGTGCCGGGCCCGGCCCCACACGCGTGTGCCCGGCCGCGTTTGCGTGTGCCCGCCCGTGTTTGCGTGTGCAAGGACACACGGCCGGGGGGGGGGGGGGCAGGGGGTGCCCCCCGACTCTCAGGGTGCCTCTGATTGGCCGAGAGGGCCGCCCAAAATCCGCGGCTCGCGCCGGGTCCCACCTCCCCGCGCTATAAAGGCGCCGGCGCGGCAGCGGGCAAAGGGCAGTAGGAACTTTCTGCTGGGGTCTGGATTGGGAGCTCCAGGGTTGCGTCGGCCCCGCATGACCCCAAGCTAAGAACAAAAGAGACCCCAAAGAGTCTACATGTCTAATATTTAGACATGTTCAGCTTTGTGGATTCTCGGTCACTGCTGTTGATAGCAGCGACTGTCCTACTCACCCGCGGGCAAGGAGAGGAAGACAGTGAGTAGTGGGCGCTGGGTGATGCCCCTCACCCCCGGCGGGACGCGGCTCCGGGCCGGGACCGGCCCCGGCGGCACCGGCGGAGCCCGGCCCGGCTGCCCCGGGCTGGGCAGGGAGGGACTCGGGATGGGCGTGCGGAGCGGAGAGGGGAATTAGCGGGAAAGGAGGGAAATGAGGGGGAAAACCCGAAAAAAGAGAAGAGGATCGAGGGGATTTGGGGCTGGGGGAAAAGGGGGTTAGGGGGGCTGCGGGGGTGAGGAGCCGGGGCGCCCTGCCAAGAGCGGGGAGGGAAGGAAGGGTGGAGAGGAGCCGGCGGGGAAGGAGGGAGCCGGGACGGAGGGGAGGAGGAGGAGGAGGCCGGGAAGGGAAAGGAAAGGGGGGAAAGAGCGCGGGAGAGAGAAGAGGGGGGAGAGGAGGGAGAGGGGGGGGCCCAGCCCCGCGATCTGCGAAAGCCATCAGGAAAGAATTAGAAAAGGCTCGGATGATTCATAAGCAAAATGTTTCGGCAGCCGCGGGAGCGGGGGCTGCCAGCGGAGCGGGCCGGGGGCACCGCCGGGGTCACCCCCACGCCACGGCCCCGTGCCCGCTGCCACCTGCGCCAGGGGACACGGGGGCACCCCGGGCCCGGCGCCCACCGCTTTTTGCCCGATTTTGTCCTTTTTTGGGGGAATTTTTGGGTGCTTTTCTTAAGTACATTTTAAATTATTATTATAATATTATTATTATTATTACGATTATGATGATGGTGATGATGCATTTTGCACTGACAATGCCCACCCTGCATTTTCCGTTTCCCATTCCCCGTTCTCCGTCCTGCATTGTCCATTCTGCGTTTTGCCTTTCCCATTCCCATTCTGCCTTTTTCTTTTTTTTCCTCCCCAGAAGAATTTTGCATTTTCCATTTACTTTTTTTTCAACAACATTTTTTTCCCTTCTTTTTTTTTTCTTTGCCTTTTTCCCCCTTTTTTCACTTCTTTGCCTTTTTAATTTTTTTCCGAGGGTGTGGGCGTGTGTTCCATGAGCTGGCGCGGCCCCTCGCCCCCTCCCCACGCCGGGACCCTTCCCCACCGTGGGGCCACCCCCGGGCCTGGCCGCCCGCCCCGCCGCCCCCTCCCTCCCCTCGCACCCCCGATCCCATCTGGCCCGGTCCGGCCCCGTCCCGCACCCGCCCGGATCCGATTTCAGCGCGGATTCGGGGCCAGCCCGCCCCGTTCCGTCCCTGTCGCGCCCCCCGGGGGTGCCGGGGACCCCCCCTGCCCTGGGGGCGGTGTTTGCCTTGGCCCCCGCCGGCCGGAGCGAGCGGCCGCGGGGATTTTTTTGTTTAAATTCCAGCCGATGTGGGAAGAGTTTATTGTGGAGCTTTTCCTGTGTCACGGCGCGGGGCTGATGAGAACCAGATGAAGGGAGAAGCGCTGCGGGAGCGGGGAGGGGGCGCGGGGAGGGGGCGGCCCGGGCCGGCTCCCGCCGCCCCCGCTGACGCCGCACCCGCCCCGTCCCAGTCCAAACCGGGAGCTGCGTCCAGGATGGGCTCACCTACAACGACAAGGACGTGTGGAAGCCAGAACCGTGCCAGATCTGCGTCTGCGACAGCGGCAACATCCTGTGCGACGAGGTGATCTGCGAGGACACCTCCGACTGCCCCAACGCCGAGATCCCCTTCGGAGAGTGCTGCCCCATCTGTCCCGACACCGACGGTACCGCCGCGCCCCCCCCGGGTCCCCCGGACCCCCCCGGACCCCCGGGCCCCCCGCCCGGGGGATGCTGCTCTGCTCTGAGCCCCCCTTTTTCCCCCCACAGTCTCCCCTGCCTACCCAGAGACCGCTGGAGTAGAGGTAAGGGACCCCCAAAACGCAGCCCCCACAAATTTCACCCTGCCCCCGTTTTTGGAGCTGTCCCCCCTTTTCTAACCTGTTCTGTGTCTGCCCCACAGGGTCCTAAAGGAGACACCGGCCCCAAAGGAGACAGGGTGGGTGTGTCCCCCCTCAGAGCCCCCTGCTCTGCAGGGACCCCAATCCCAGTGGGGCTCACCCCAATCCCAGTGGGGCTCACCCCAATCCTACTGGGGCTCACCCCAATTCCTCCTTGGGCTCACCCCAATCCCTCCTTGGGCTCACCCCATCCCAGTGGGGTTCACCCCAATTCTGCTGGGGCTCACCCCCATCCCTCCTGTGCTCACCTCCTCTTCTCTCCGCAGGGACTCCCCGGCCCCCCCGGCAGAGATGGGATGCCCGGACAGCCCGGACTCCCGGGCCCCCCCGGCCCCCCCGGCCCCCCAGGCCTCGGCGGGGTGAGTGTGGGGGGGTCCCTGGAGGCGCAGCCCCCCCGGGGGTCCCGTGCCCCGCTCACCCCCCGCTCTCCCTCTCCCGCAGAACTTCGCTCCCCAGATGTCCTACGGCTACGACGAGAAGGCCGGAGGCATGGCCGTGCCCGGGCCCATGGTGAGCCGGGGACACCGGGGACATCGGGGGACACTGGGGACATCGGGGGACACTGGGGACATCAGGGACATCAGGGACATAGGGACACAAGGGACACAGGGGACATCAGGGGCACAGGGGGTGAAGCTCCACAAGAGACAGGAGTGCTCCCTGTGCCGGTGACGTCACTGAGCACTGGGACAGGGGTGGAGTGACAATGGGGACAAGGATGGGGACAGGGATGGGACAGGCATGGAAACAGGGATGGAGTGACAACAGAGACAGGGATGTGTGAGGGTAGGGACAGAGATGGGGACAGGTTTGTACTGGGACAGGGATGGGGACAGGGATGTGACAGGGATGGGGACAGGGATGGAGTGACAACAGAGACAGGGATGTGACAGGGATGGGGACAGGGATGGAGTGACAACAGAGACAGGGATGTGTGGAGATGGGAACAGTTATAGGGACAGGGATGTGACAGGGATGGGGACAGGGATGGAGTGACAACAGAGACAGGGATGTGTGGAGATGGGAACAGTTATAGGGACAGGGATGTGACAGGGATGGGGACAGGGATGGAGTGACAACAGAGACAGGGATGTGTGAGGGTAGGGACAGAGATGGGGACAGGTTTGTACTGGGACAGGGATGGGGACAGGGATGTGGAATGATGGGGACAGGAATGGAGTGACAACAGAGACGGATGTGTGGGGATGGGGACAGTTATAGGGACAGGGATGTGACAGGGATGGGGACAGGGATGGGGACAGAGTTGGGGACAGGGATGGAGTGACAATAGGGACAGGGATGTGTGGAGATTGGGGACAGTTATAGGGACAAGGATGGGGACAGGGATGTGACAGGGATGGAGTGACAATAGGGACAGGGATGTGTGGAGATTGGGGACAGGGATGGGGACAGAGATGGAGTGACAACACAGACAGAAGTGTGTGGGGATGGGGACAGAGATGGGGACTGAGTTGGGGACAGGTTGGTGATGGGCACAGGGATGGGGTGGCAGTGGGGACAGGGATGGGGACACGGTGTTGGGGTGGCAGTGGGGGCATGGCATAGGGGCAGGGATGGGGTGGCAATGGGGACAGGGAGTGGGGGGTGATGGGGACAAGGAGGGGGTGGCTTTGGGACAGCAGGGGGAGGGGTGTGGGTGACAACAGGGCCCAGTGGGTGCAGCAATGGGTGGGGATGGGGATGGGGACAGGGACAGGGTGACACTGATGACGTTTCTGTTCTCCCCCAGGGCCCAGCTGGTCCCCGTGGTCTCCCCGGCCCTCCCGGTGCTCCCGTGAGTGTCACCTCTTCCTGTCCATTTGGGACTGGGGACAAACAGCCCCCAGGGCCCCTCTGGGTGGTGGGGGGACAGGTCGGAGGGTGTCACACCCCTCCTGACTCCTACAGAAGCACGTGGGGACAAACTCCTGGTGCCACCACACGGGGGGACACCGCCACTGCCACCAGGTGATCCAGGCCCAAATTTCTCACTTTCTGACTCTTTTTTTTTCCCTTTATTTTTTCTCCACAGGGTCCTCAAGGTTTCCAAGGCCCCCCTGGTGAACCTGGAGAGCCTGGTGCTTCTGTGAGTGCTGTCACCTGCTGCTCCAGCCCATGTCCCCAGGGATGGGGACAACGCTCCCAGCCCTGCCTGTGGCCACACTGTCCCTGCTCTGGGGCTGGCACTGCCCCACTGGGTGGCAGAGTGACAGGGGACAGCTGTCACTGCAGCCCCCTCACCCCTGCCCCCCCTCTCTCTAGGGTCCCATGGGTCCCCGAGGTCCCGCTGGCCCCCCTGGCAAGAACGGAGATGACGTAAGTGGCCTCTCCACGGGGTCCCCCCACTTTGGGGCCTGGTGGCCCTGCCAGCCCCCCCAGGTGAGCAGGAGCTGCCTGGCTTGGGGACACGCCACCGACGCTGTGTCCTTGTCCTCAGGGTGAAGCTGGCAAGCCTGGCCGCCCCGGAGAGCGGGGTCCCCCTGGCCCCCAGGTGAGACCGTGAGGGGACACCCCCGGCTGTCCCCCCGTGGGGAGCAGGGCGCTGTGGGGTGGGGACAGCCCCCCCAGCGCCCCCATCACCGCCCCCTGTCCCCCCCAGGGCGCTCGAGGTCTCCCCGGAACCGCCGGCCTGCCGGGCATGAAGGGACACAGGGTGAGTGCCCCTCCCCTGCTGGTGACACTGAGGGGACAAGGACCCCTGACCTCAGCCAGGGTCCCCTCCTGACCCCCCTGGCCCTTCTCTCTCCTGCCCCCAGGGTTTCAGCGGCCTGGATGGTGCCAAGGGTGAGCCCGGTCCTGCTGGCCCCAAGGTGAGGAGTGGTGGCAGTGCCACCCCTGTCCTGGCAATGCCACCGCTGTCCCCTCCTCCCTGCACAGCGGGTCCCTCACGGTGTCCTTCCTCCCTAGGGAGAGCCCGGCAGCCCCGGAGAGAACGGAGCTCCTGGGCAGATGGTGAGTGCAGGACTCGGGGGCTGCGGGGGGTTCTGGGCTACAGGGGACAAGGACAGGGGGTGACACCTGATGGGGACCCAGCTCCTCCTCAGGGGGAACGGGGCGGGAGGGGTCTGGCAGCAGCGGGGGGGCCCAGGGGTGGGAGGAGGCTCAGAAGGGGGAAGTGTCCGTCCAGGTGAGCCGAACTGTCCTGAGCGTGTCCTGTCCCCTCCCCAGGGTCCTCGTGGTCTTCCCGGCGAGAGAGGCCGCCCCGGCCCGTCCGGCCCGGCTGTGAGTATGGGGGATGGGCAGGGCTGAGACCCCTGCCCGGGCACGGGGGGCTGGGGTCACCTGTCCGGCCCGTGAGGGTCACCTGTCCGGCCCGTGAGGGTCACCTGTCCGGCCCGCGGGGGTCACTGTCCGGCCCTCGGGGGTCACTGTCCGGCCCTCGGGGGTCGCTCACGGTGTCCCCTCTCCCGCAGGGTGCTCGTGGCAATGACGGTGCTCCCGGTGCTGCCGGTCCCCCCGTGAGTACCCCCGAGCCCTCCCGCGGCTTCTCCGGAGGGAGATCCCGTCCCAGGATCCCAGAGATCCCATCCCAGGAGCTCTGCAGCCTGGGGACCCCCACAGGGTCCCGCCCGCGCCAGGGGGTCGGGACCCCCGCGGGACCCCCCCTCTGACTCGCGTCCTCTCTCTTTTTTAGGGTCCCACCGGTCCCGCTGGTCCCCCCGGCTTCCCCGGTGCCGCTGGTGCTAAGGTGGGGCCTGCCGGGTTCTGCCGGGCTGGGAGGGGCTGGGGGGCACTGGGAGCGCGGGGAGGGGGCGCGCTGGGAGGGGAGGGGGTGCCCGGAGTGCCCCGGGACAGGGGCACAGGTGGGGACAGCCCCGGCCGTGTCCCGGGCGCCTCTGCGGGCTGTGCCCCGCGGGAAGGAGCCGCAGATGGAGCCAGCCCTGCCGGGGCAGCCCCGGCGCTCACGGCTCCTCCTCCTCCTCCTCTTCCTCCCCAGGGTGAGACAGGTCCCCAGGGAGCTCGTGGCAGCGAAGGTCCCCAAGGTGCTCGCGGTGAGCCCGGTCCCCCCGGCCCTGCTGGCGCTGCCGGTCCCGCTGTAAGTGACACCCGAGGGCTCCCCGTCCTTCGGCCTCACGTCCTGCCAGCCCCGCCGTGACCCTCCTCTTCCTCCTTCTCTCCGCAGGGCAACCCCGGTGCTGACGGCCAACCTGGAGCCAAGGGCGCCACCGTGAGTGTCCCCCGCGTCCCCCCGCGGCCGGGCAGGAGGGGCCGCGCCCCCTCCTCACGGCCCCCCGTGCCTCTTGCAGGGCGCTCCCGGCATCGCTGGCGCCCCCGGCTTCCCCGGAGCCCGCGGTCCCTCCGGCCCGCAGGGCCCCAGCGGAGCCCCCGGCCCCAAGGGTAACACCGTGAGTATCCCCAGCCCCCCCCCCGGCTGCCTCCTGCCGGGCTGGGGTCCCCCCTCTGCTCCGGGGGGCTCCTGGAGGCGCCTCCCGAGGTGTCTCCGCAGCCCCGCCAGGGCGGGCTGGCGCAGGGGGTGGCAGAGGCCGGGCCCTTGTCCCGCTGAGGGCTCACGGGGTCGTGACTCGGGGGTCCCTCTGCTCCCCGGCCCGGAGTTAAACCTTTTCTCTCTTCCCTCCAGGGTGAGCCCGGCGCTCCAGGCAACAAAGGCGACACCGGTGCCAAAGGCGAACCCGTGAGTGACCCCCCGAAGTGTCCCCGGGGGCGCGGCCCCTGCCGGCCCCTCCTGGGGGTCCTCATCCCTTCGCCTCCTCCCCCAGGGTCCCGCTGGTGTCCAAGGCCCCCCCGGCCCCGCTGGCGAGGAAGGCAAGAGAGGAGCCCGCGGTGAGCCCGGCCCCGCTGGGCTGCCCGGCCCCGCCGGCGAACGCGTGAGTGGCAGCGTCCCTGTCCCTGTCCCCTGCCTGTCCCTGTCCCCAACCCTGCCATGTCCCTGTCCCCAGCCCTGCCTGTCCCTGTCCCCAGCCCTGCCTGTCCCTGTCCCCATCCCCGCCATGTCCCTGTCCCCAGCCCTGCATGTCCCTGTCCCCAGCCCTGCCTGTCCCTGTCCCCATCCCCGCCCTCCTCCCGTCTCCCCGTGTCCCGCGGCTGACCCCTGTCCTCGCTCGGGGACACCGCGGTGACACCCCCAGCCCCCCGTGCCCCCTCTGCCACATCCCTGCCCCGCACCCCCAGCCCCCCGCGCCCCCCGGTGTCCCCGCACTGACCGTGCCGTGTCCCCCTCAGGGCGCTCCCGGCAGCCGCGGTTTCCCTGGCGCCGATGGCATCGCCGGTCCCAAGGTGGGTCCCCGCCTCCTCCTGCGGGACAAATTCCCCTCAGCGCGGCCCTGGCCACCCTGGCCGCTGTCCCCTGTGCCCGCGCGGTGGCCACAGCGGCCCCGAGCCGCCGCCACCCGCGGGGACACGGCTCAGTCCCGGTCCCCGGGTGCTGCCCCGCAGCTGCGTCACCGCTGTCCCCCCTCCCCAGGGTCCCCCCGGCGAGCGCGGCTCCCCCGGCCCCGTTGGCCCCAAAGGATCTCCTGGTGAAGCTGGACGCCCTGGGGAACCCGGACTCCCCGGTGCCAAGGTGAGGGTGACACGGTGACACGGTGACACGGTGACACGGGCGCAGGGCGGCCCCGCTCTTTGTGCCGGCCGGAGCCGCTTTCCAGGATTCTCCCTGGAATCCCTGAGCTCCTGACGCCCCTCCCGCTGCCCCGCAGGGTCTGACTGGAAGCCCCGGGAGCCCCGGACCCGACGGCAAGACCGGCCCCCCTGTAAGTTGTCCCCGCGGGTGTCCCCTCCTCCCCCGGCTCGCCACGGGCCCCGCTGATGGAGCCCTGGCTCCCCCCGGCAGGGCCCCGCTGGTCAAGACGGACGCCCCGGCCCCCCCGGCCCCCCCGGAGCCCGCGGCCAGGCCGGCGTGATGGGATTCCCCGGTCCCAAGGGTGCTGCGGTGAGTGCCCCCCTCCCCCTGGGGGCCGCTCGGGGGTCCTGTGCCCCCCTCCCCGCGGTGGTCGCGGGCTGACCCCGCTCTGCTTCCAGGGCGAACCCGGCAAACCCGGCGAGAGAGGAGCCCCCGGCCCGCCCGGCGCCGTGGTGAGTGCGGGGGAGGCGACAGCGAGGGTGACACCGGTGACAGAGAGGGTCACCGTGGTGCGGGGTGGCAGGGAGGGTGACAGGGAGGGTGACAGGGAGGGTGACAAGGAGGGTGACATCACCCCAGCGTGGGGTGCCAGGGAGGGCACGGGCCAGGCGCGATGGGGTGTGAACGGGGTGTGAATTCGGTGTGAATTTAGTGTGAATTTGCTGTGAATTTGCTGTGAATTTGCTGTGAATGCGGGGCGGGCGGCCCAGCGCAGCCAGGGAAGGCTCCGGGCCCGCGGGATGAGGTGTTTGGGATCCCGGCCCGGTGAGGTGTTTGGGATCCCGGCCCGGTGGCTCCCGGCGCCGCTGGCTCGGGGACAGCGGCGGTGACGTGGCCGGGCAGCGGCCACGGTGTCCCCCGGCCTTCCAAGGATCCCCTGACCCCGTCCAGACCCCCGCCCAGCCCGGGGGGCGCACAGAGCCCTGCGGGGGCGGCTCTGAGCACCCTCCTCTCCCTCCTCCCCAGGGTCCTGCTGGCAAAGATGGTGAAACCGGCGCCCAAGGTCCCCCCGGCCCCACCGTGAGTATCCCCCGGCCCGCGGCCACCCCCGGCCACGCCTGGCCACCAAACCAGGGGCTCGGGAGCCACCTGCCCCCCTCCATGGCTGTCCTGTGCCCCCCAGGGTCCCGCTGGAGAAAGAGGAGAACAAGGTCCTGCTGGTGCTCCCGGCTTCCAGGTGAGGGGTGTCCCCTTCCCCGGCCGGGGACAAAGCCCCCGGGCTGTGGGTGACACTCCCCTTGTCCCCTCTGTGGTGGCTCACGGCTTCTCTTCTTCCTCCCCAGGGTCTGCCCGGCCCCGCTGGCCCCCCTGGCGAGGCTGGCAAGCCCGGTGAGCAGGTGAGTGTGGGGACCCTCCTGTCCCCTCCTGTCCCCTCCTGTCCCCTCCCCATCGCCCTTCTCCTGGTGGGGTCCCCCCTCACCAGGGCACCCCCAGTGCTCCTTGCAGAGGGGGAGCAGTGGGACCCAGCCCTGCCCCTGGGGGTACCCTGGGGACCCCTCTGGTTGTCCCGTGTCACCTGTGCCCCTCTGACTCGTCACCCTCTCCCTCAGGGTGTCCCTGGAGATGCTGGAGCCCCCGGTCCCGCCGGTGCCAGGGTAAGCTGAACCCCTCTGTGTCCCCTGGGCACCCCGAGGTGCCCCACACGCCCCTGACAGCCTCGGGCCCTGTCCTGCCCCCCCTCCCCAGGGCGAGAGAGGATTCCCTGGAGAACGCGGTGTCCAAGGCCCCCCCGGCCCCCAAGGTCCTCGTGGTGCTAACGGCGCTCCCGGTAACGATGGTGCTAAGGTGGGTGCCAGGCCGGGCTGGCAGGGGACTGTCCCCAGCCGTGGGGGTGGCCGGGTTTGGCTTCACCCCCTGAGGCCGGCGCTGAAGCCGGGCTGGGGCTGCTGTGCCGGGCTCTCGCTGATTTTTTGATGTTTTCCCTCTTTCCCAGGGCGATGCTGGCGCTCCCGGAGCCCCCGGGAGCCAAGGGCCCCCCGGTCTGCAGGGAATGCCCGGAGAGCGTGGTGCTGCCGGCCTGCCAGGCGCCAAGGGTGACAGAGTACGTGTCCCCAAAGCCCTCGTGTCCCCAGAACCCAGTGTCCCCCTCGGTGACCTGCTCCCCACCATCCCTGCGCCCCCTCATTGTCCCCTCGGGGCTGGATGTGCCCCCGAGCCGAGGCTGGGGGGCAGCAGCGCCCTGGGAGGGGATGCTCTGTGTCACCTCTGTGCCCATCCCTTGGGGACAATCCCTCGCTCAGAGCCCAGCTCTTGTGAGGAGGAGGAGGAGGAGGATGAGGACTGTCCCAGGGAGGATGAAGGACCGGGGATGTCTCTGTGCACGGAGAGGTGAAGCCCTGCAGGGGAGCTGTCCCTGTAACCGCCCCTTGTGTCCCCCCCTCAGGGTGACCCCGGTCCCAAAGGTGCTGATGGCGCTCCTGGCAAGGACGGTCTCCGAGGTCTGACCGGCCCCATCGGCCCCCCCGGCCCCGCTGGTGCTCCTGGTGACAAGGTAGGGACATCCCAGGGGACAGAAGTGCCCGGACTGTCACCATCACCTCCTCGCCACATCCCTGACCCCTTTGTTTCTGTTTTCCTCCCCTTTTCCAGGGTGAAGCCGGTCCCCCCGGTCCTGCTGGTCCCACTGGTGCCCGTGGTGCTCCTGTAAGTGTCCCCCACTCTCAGTGGTGGCCCTGCCACTCCTTGGTGGCCGCGGTGGCCGTCCCCTGCCTGTCTCACGCCGTTCCCTCCCACCTCTCCTCTCCAGGGTGACCGCGGCGAGCCCGGCCCTCCCGGTCCTGCTGGATTTGCTGGCCCCCCCGTAAGTGCCACGGCCTGGTCCCCCCCCGCCCGGGGGTCCCCTGCTGCCCCCCAGGGTGGCCCTGAGCCCCCCGAGCTCACCCCGTGTCCCGCAGGGCGCCGACGGCCAGCCTGGTGCTAAAGGTGAAACTGGGGATGCTGGAGCCAAGGGTGACGCCGGCCCCCCCGGCCCCGCTGGCCCCACTGGTGCTCCTGGACCTGCTGTGAGTGACCCCCCCGAGCCCCCCCTCTGCCCGGGCTGCAGCCCCGCAGCGCAGCTCACCCCTCTCCTCCTCCTCCTCCTCCTCTTCCTCCTGCCCAGGGTGCTGTTGGTGCTCCCGGTCCCAAAGGTGCTCGCGGAAGCGCTGGACCCCCTGTGAGTACCGGTCCTGTGGGGAGGGGGCGTTTGGGGGAGTCTGGGGGAGCCCCCGGGTGTGGGGAACCCCGAGGTGCTGCTCTAACTCGGGCTCTGCCCCTCTCTGGGGGCACCTCCGGCCCTGCACCCCCAAAACCGCCTGGGGGTGGCACCAGGGTGGGGCGGCCTCATCCCAGCAGAGGGAAAAGTGGGGGGTCCCTTTACGCCCCCCAGAGCAGCCCCCCAGGTGGGCGCTCTCCTCCCGAGCAGCAGCCCCGGGGGTCCCTGCAGTGACTCCCGGCCAGGGGTCGCCCCTGCCCCTTCGGATCCAGCCCCGCTGACCGGACCTCCCTCCCTTCCAGGGTGCTACTGGATTCCCTGGTGCTGCTGGAAGAGTTGGACCCCCCGGCCCCTCCGTGAGTACCCCTGGGGGGCTCTGGGGGGCTGGCACTGGGGACATGGAGCAGGAGGTGTTGGGGACACAGAGAGGGAGGTGTGGGGGACACAGGACAGATGTTGGGGACACGGGACAGATGTTGGGGACATGAGACAGAAGGTGCTGGGGACATGGAGAGGGAGATGTTGGGGACATGGAGCAGGAGGTGTTGGGGACACAGGACAGGAGATGTTGGGGACACAGAGAGGGAAGTGCTGGGGACACAGGACAGGAGATGGGGACATGGAGCAGGAGACGTTGGGGACACAGGACAGGAGATGGGGACATGGAGCAGGAGATGTTGGGGACACAGGACAGATGCTGGGGACACAGCACAGGAGATGCTGGAGACACAGGACAGATGTTGGGGACACATCACAGGAGATGTTGAGGACACAGGACAGATGTTGGGGTTGGGGACACAGCACAGGAGATGCTGGGGACACGAAGCGGGCGGTGCTGGGGACACGGGACAGATGCTGGAGACACAGGACAGATGTTGGGGACACATCACAGGAGATGTTGGGGACACAGGACAGATGTTGGGGACATGGGACAGGAGATGCAGGGGACACGGAACGGGCAGTGCTGGGCCCCCCCGGTGCCGCTCGTGTCCGCCCTGTCCCTCTCGGCCCCGGGCCGCCCCTGGCCGCCCTCCCGCTGCCAGCGGGGGGGTCCCAGCCTGACTTCGCCTCCCCCCTTCAGGGCAACATCGGCCTCCCCGGCCCGCCCGGCCCCGCCGGCAAGGAGGGCGGCAAAGGACCCCGCGGTGAGACCGGCCCCGCCGGCCGCCCCGGAGAGCCGGGCCCCGCCGGGCCCCCCGGTCCCCCCGGCGAGAAGGGAGCCCCCGGCGCTGACGGCCCCATCGTGAGTGACCCCCAGCCCGGCGCCCTCCGCTCATCGCCCCCTCTCGCCGTCCCCTCGGTGGCGGGGGTGGCGCCCGCTGTCGCTGAGGCTCGGTCTGTCCCCGCAGGGCGCTCCCGGCACGCCCGGACCCCAAGGTATCGCCGGCCAGCGCGGCGTGGTCGGTCTCCCCGGACAGAGAGGCGAGAGAGGCTTCCCCGGACTGCCCGGCCCCTCCGTGAGTACCGGGGGGCTCCCGAGGACCGGAGACTCTGTCACCCCCCCGGGCTGGGTGTCCGGCCGTGTCTGAGCCCCCGTTGTGTCCCCCCGCAGGGTGAACCCGGCAAACAAGGACCCTCCGGCTCCCCCGGCGAGCGCGGCCCCCCCGGCCCCATGGGCCCCCCCGGCCTGGCCGGACCCCCCGGAGAAGCCGGACGCGAGGTGAGGCCTCGGCCACCCCCGGGGCTGAGGCTGTGCCCGCTCAGGGGCTGGCACTGCCCGCAGGGGGCTCAGTGAGACCCCCCCGTGAGCCCCCAGCCCCTAACGAGGGTCTCCGCTCCCCGCAGGGCGCTCCCGGCGCTGAAGGTGCCCCCGGCCGTGACGGTGCTGCTGGTCCCAAGGTGAGCGGGCTCTGAGGGCGGCGCGGGAGGGGTGGTGGGGCTGTGCTGGCCCACACTGACCTCTCCTCTTCCTCCTCCTCCTCTTCCTCCTCCTCCTCCTCGCAGGGTGATCGCGGTGAGACCGGCCCCGCCGGCCCCCCTGGTGCTCCCGGTGCCCCCGGTGCCCCCGGCCCCGTCGGTCCTGCTGGCAAGAACGGAGATCGTGGTGAGACTGTAAGTGATGCCCTGAGAGCCCCCCCCTGCGCCCCCCGGCCCGGGGACCCCCCGAAGGAGCCGGTCCCGGGGCCTGGCCCTGGGCTCAGCCCCTGCTGCTGCTGGAGGAGCCTCCCCAGGGCCATGCCGGGGGTGCCACCGCCCCGCTCGGGGGTCCCTGAGGACCTCGGGGTGGTTCTGGCCCCAGCAGCAGCAGCAGGAGGTGCAGGGTGCTCTAACCTGTCCCCTTCTCTCCTGTCCCAGGGTCCCCAAGGTCCCGCTGGCCCCCCCGGCCCTGCTGGTGCTCGTGGCCCTGCTGTAAGTGATGTTCTGCTCCGTCCTCCTTGGTGCCGCTGTGTCCCCACGGGCGTGGGGACAGTGAGTGGCCAGGACCCCGCTCAACTCATCTTCCTCCTCCTCTTCCTCCTCCTGCAGGGCCCACAAGGTCCCCGCGGTGACAAAGGTGAAACCGGTGAACAGGGTGACAGAGGCATGAAGGGCCACCGCGGCTTCTCCGGTCTGCAGGGTCCCCCCGGTCCTCCCGTAAGTCCCGGGCGGTGTCGGCGGCCCCGGGCGCTGCCCCCGGTCCTGGAGGCAGCACCGGACGCTGATGTCACCTCTAATGTCGCCTCTGATGTCGCCTCTTCTCCTTCCTCCGCTGTCACAGGGCTCTCCTGGTGAACAAGGTCCTTCTGGTGCTTCCGGCCCCGCCGGTCCCCGAGTGAGTCCCGGGACGAGCTGCGACCCCCGGCACGGCGGGGAGGGGGGTCCCCATGGCCATCAGGGACATCCCCATGGCTGCAGGGGACAGCTCCTCCGGGGCTGCTCTCACACTCTTCTCCGTCTCGCAGGGTCCTCCCGGCTCGGCCGGCGCTGCCGGCAAGGACGGTCTGAACGGGCTGCCCGGTCCCATCGGTCCCCCCGGCCCCCGCGGCCGCACCGGCGACGTCGGTCCCGTCGTACGTCCCGACCCGCCCGCCCTCCCGGAGCCGCCCGCCCGCCGCGCCCGCTCCTCCCTCACCGGCCTCGTCCTCCTCTCGCCCCGCAGGGTCCCCCCGGCCCCCCCGGGCCCCCCGGTCCTCCCGGCCCTCCCAGCGGCGGCTTCGACTTCAGCTTCCTGCCGCAGCCGCCCCAGGAGAAGGCGCACGACGGCGGCCGCTACTACCGGGCCGACGATGCCAACGTGATGCGAGACCGCGACCTGGAGGTGGACACCACCCTCAAGAGCCTGAGCCAGCAGATCGAGAACATCCGCAGCCCCGAGGGCACCCGCAAGAACCCCGCCCGCACCTGCCGCGACCTCAAGATGTGCCACGGCGACTGGAAGAGCGGTCGGTGTCCCCCCGGTCCCCTCGGGCTCTCAGCCCGTCCCTGTCCCCTCTACTGCTCCTCTCCCCCGGTTCATCCGCACCTCCGCTCCGTCCTGCCTCTCCTGCCTGCTCTCCCCTCCATCCCCTCCCGGCCCTCTCTCCCCTTTGCTCCTCTCCTCTTCCTCTTCTGGTGCTCCACGCTCCGCCCCCAGCTCCCTCCCAGCCTTCCTCACCTCCCCTGGCTGCTCCTCACCTTCCTCCCTTCATCCTCAGCATCTCCCGTCCTTCATCCCTCAGCCCCCGTCCCTCCATCCCCTGGGGCTGCTCCTCATCCTCCATCCCTCCTGGCTCCTCCTCACCTGTTCCATCCTGGATTCTCCTCATCCTCCATCCCTCTGGCTGCTCTCAGCTCCACTCTCCATCCCCTGGGGCTCTTCCTCACCCTCATCCTTCATCCCTCCTGGCTGCTCGGGACTTCCATCCCCCCTGGCTGCTCCTCCCCTGTCCCCCCTGGCTGTCCCTCCTCCCTCCTGACCCTCTCCCTGTCCCTCCCTGTCCCCCCGGCTGTCCCTCCTCCCTGTCCCTCCTCCCCGTGTCCCCGTGTCCCCCTGTCCCCCGTCCTGACCCTCTCCCACCCCCCAGGCGAGTACTGGATCGACCCCAACCAAGGTTGCAACCTGGACGCCATCAAAGTCTTCTGCAACCTGGAGACAGGCGAGACGTGCGTGTACCCGACCCGGGCGTCGGTGGCGCGCAAGAATTGGTACCTCAGCAAGAACCCCAGGGAGAAGAAACACGTCTGGTTCGGCGAGGCCATGAGCGACGGCTTCCAGGTGAGGCTGGGGGTCCCTCCGGGGGTGACACTGCCGGGGTGACCCTGCTGGGGTGGCAGAGGGGTGACACTGCTGGGGGTGACCTCTCCAGGGTGGCCAGGGGGGTGGCAGGGGGGTGACCCTGCCGGGGGTGACCCCACCGGGGGTGACACCTCTGGGCTGTGGCCCTGCCGGGGGTGACCCTGCCAGGGGTGACCCCTTCAGGGGGTGACCCTGCCGGGGGTGACCCTGCCGGGGGTGACCCCTCTGGGCTGTGACCCCTCCGGGCTGTGACCCTAGCGGGGTGACCCTACCGGGGGTGACCCTGCTGGGGGTGACCCTACCGGGGGTGACCCTGCCGGGGGTGACCCTGCCGGGGGTGACCCCTCCGGGCTGTGACCCCACCGGGCCGTGACCCCACCGGCCGTGACCCCACGTCCATCCCGCAGTTCGAGTACGGCGGTGAGGGCTCGGACCCCGCGGACGTGGCCATCCAGCTGACCTTCCTGCGCCTCATGGCCACCGAGGCTGCCCAGAACGTCACCTACCACTGCAAGAACAGCGTGGCCTACATGGACCAGGCCAGCGGCAACCTCAAGAAGGCCCTGCTGCTGCAGGGCGCCAACGAGATCGAGATCCGCGCCGAGGGCAACTCCCCGCTTCACCTACGGCGTCACCGAGGACGGCTGCACGGTGGGTGCCGGGGGGTGACGGCGGCGGGGGGGTGTCTCTTGGGGACAGGGAGGTGACACCGATGTCCCCGCAGAGTCACACGGGCGCCTGGGGCAAGACAGTGATCGAGTACAAGACGACGAAGACCTCGCGCCTGCCCATCATCGATTTGGCTCCTATGGACGTCGGCGCTCCGGACCAGGAATTCGGCCATCGACATCGGCCCCGTCTGCTTCTTGTAACCCCGGACGCCCACGCGTGACAGGAGAGAGTAATTAATAATGATAAAAAATAATAATAATAAAAAAAACCACAAAAAAAAAACAAGCCAAAAAAAAAAAAAAAAAAGGAGAAAATTTCACATGGACTTTTTTGAATTTGTGTCGGTCTCTATCCAGCGTCTCTCAAACAACTCCGGTTGCGTTGCCGTAGAGAAAAAACCTCAAAAACCCTCCCCCCAAAAAAACAAAAAGAGCATTCAGCCCAAAAAATATAAAAAATCCCCAAATAAATGACTTTTTCAAACGAAATCACCAGGAAGTGGGTTCGCTTGCTTGCCCCCCCTCATTCCTCAGCTCCCCGCAGGGTCCTGGAGCCCCCCGGGACCCCCAGGCCCCCTCCCCCCAGCCCCTTCGCTTCTTGCATCTCATTAGAATTTTAATTTTTGCTGCGAGGAAGATGTTGAGCTCCTGGCTATAATTCGCATTTCCCCCCTCATTTTCCCTCTTTCTGTCCCTTCTCCTCTTTATTTTTTATTCCGACAATGCTGGTTTTGATTTCTCTCCATTTCCTGTCCTTCTGGTGAATTTTTATTATGATTTTTTTTTTTTTTGTGTTGTTCGTTGTTCATTTTATTTTTATTCAGGCAGCAAAACCAATTCCCTCCCAAGCCGGGGAGCAGCTCGGCCCTGCGCTTGACGCCCCTGTCCGGATGGCTACCTCACCGCTCTCGGGGTGTTTCATCGTCTCTTTGAGTCTGAATTTTGGGGTTCTTTTTGGTTTTTAGCTTCGTTTGGAGTTTTTCAGCCGTGCCGGGACTTTCCTGCCAGGTTCAGAGCAAAGGTGCTAATTTCCCCCTCACCTTCCCCCCTTTTTTTGTTCCTCTTTGGTTGCTCTGTTGTTCTCTTATTTTGATTTTCCTTTGGAGGTTTCTTTCCCTCAGGATTTTTTTTATCCTGGTTTTTGTGGGTTTTTTTTTTTTTGATTATCGTTTTTAAATATTCTCTTTAATTTTGGCCCGGAACACTCAACCCCGGGACCGCCTGGTGCTACAACCTCCAAAGAGCTCTCAGCTTGGTCTGCTTTGAATTCCCCTCTCTTTTGTGCTTTATTTCCCTCCTTTTTTTTGGTTTTTTTTTTTGCTGCTCGGCTCCACTGGGGAATTTTCCAAAGGTGCTGTTCCCCCCCGCCTCCATCGAGCAAACCCCGCCAAGCAAGAGGGGTAAAATTCCAAGGGGGAAAGGAATAAATCGATTTTCCAGGGCGAGCAGGTGGAATTTCAGCTCCGCTCTCCATCTTCCAGCAGCTTTTTCTCCATCCATCCACGCATCCCTCCCTCCCTCCATCCCCGCATCCTCCCCGGGCACGGAGGGCCACGAACCCCACTCCCTCTGCGGGGCCCAGCCCCGGCTTCTCCCGGGGTTTGTACCTACTTCTGTATAATGTATTATAATAATTAATTAATTAATTATTTTAAAGCGGTTTTGGGGTTTTCTTCTTTTCCTTTTTTTTTTTTTTTTTCTAAATGGATTATTATTAATTTTTTTTTTTTAATTTTTTTTTTTTTCCTCTGACTGCTGAAATAAAGGCATGTGAAATGATCCAACCAACCTCGGGCTGCTCTGCGCCGCTCTCGGGGGGGCTCGGGGGGGTCCTGGGTGGGAATTCCTCATCCTGGTCCTGCTCTGGTCCCGGCTGATCCCGCTCTGCTCCCGGCGAGCTCTGAGCTCCTCTTCCTGCCCGTCCTCCTCCTCCTCCTCCTCCTCCTCCTCCTCCTCCTCCTCCTCCTCCCTCCTCCTCTCCCAGCCCCCTGTCCCGGGATGAGGAGGGGGAGGAAGGAAGGGGGGCTCCACCCCCCAGGGATGGGCTGGGAACCCCACGGGAAGGGGCTGGGGGGGGTCTGTGCCCCCAAATGGGGCGGGGGGCTCGAGGGGAGGAAGGGCTGGGGGTGCTGGGGAGGGGGCTCAGCTCAGGGTGACCCCCAAAAGGGAGAGCCGGGAGCGGGGTGGGCACAAAGAGACGCCCCCAAATTGGGGCAGAGCGGTGAGGGGCCGGCCCAGTGCGGGCGATGCCCCACTCCGAGCCCCCACCCCCGGCTCTGCGCCCCCTCCCCGCGGCGGGAGCCCCCCAGCCCCGGAGCCGCCCCTGTCCCGCTCCATCAATGGCTCCTACCCTTGTTCTGCGCGCCCCCCTCTCTCCCCCCTGGCGCCCGCCGCGGCCGGGGGGGCTCTCAAAGAGCCTCTTTCTTCCGCGGGGCCGGGCCGGGGGCGCCCCGGGGCCGGGGAGGGGTCCGGGGGCTCCGGGCGGGACCCTCGGCCCCGAGCAGAACCCGCCGAGCGTTCGGGGGTCCGGGCGGACCCAGCCGGACACGGACCCCCAGGTGAGCCGGGGGGGTTTGGGGGCCATAGAGGGGCTCTGGGAGGGTGTCCCCCCCTTTGTCCCCATCCCCGCTCCCCTGTCCCCCCACAGGGCTCGGGGGGTCCCTCGGAGCCATCCCAGCCCTTATGGGGGGTCGCGAGTTATGATGGGGGGGTCGTGGCCGAGCCCCCCCAAACCTACCCGGGAAATAAAGCAGAAAAGCCTCGCTCCGTCACCAAAGAGTCAATTTATAGCCAAAACTCACCCGAACGCGGGGACACCCCAATCCCCCCGAGCAGCCGGGCCGGCACCTCCTCCTCCTCCTCCTCCTCCTCCTCCTCCTCCCGCTGCGGGGGTTTTGTCCCCCCCAGACGCACCCGGGGGTGGCGCGGGGCTGTCGCTGGCGCTGTCCCCGCTGTCCCCCTCACTCCGGGAGCAGCGGGGCGCGGGCGCTGCCCGCGGGCTGCCAGCGCTGCCCGGTGCGCACGTTGAACATGGGCAGCGTGGAGAGCGGGCGCGGCACGTCCCGGCGCCCGGCCATGAGGCGCAGCTCCCGCGTGTCCCCCAGGATGGAGCCGTGGTGGAACAGCTGGAGGCTGCGGGGACAGCGGCGGTGAGGCCCGGCCTCCCCCCGGCACCCCCGAGGGGACCCCTCCTTGGGGTCGCCCCGGGATTGGGAGCTTCGCCCCAAAATCGGGGTCTGCGCCCGGTCACCGGGGCCTGATCCCCAGCACGGGGGGCTGCTCTCCCCTCAGTGGGGTCTGGGTGATATTCTTGGGGTCTGCACCCTGTTCTTGGGGTCTGCACCCAGATATTGGGGTCTGAGGGCCATTCTTGGGGTCTGCACCCCACTATTGGGGTCTGCATCCTGTTCTTGGTGTCCGCACCCCGTTCTCGGCGTCTGAGTGCCATTATTGGGGTCTGAGGGCCATTCTTGGGGTCTGCACCCCGTTCTTGGGGTCTGCACCCCGTTCCTGGGGTCTTCACCCCGTTCTCGGGGTCTGAGGGCCATTCTTGGGGTCTGCACCCCATTATTGGGGTTTGCATCCCGTTATTGGGGTCTGCACGCTGTTATTGGGGTCTGCACCCCCTTATTGGGGTCTCCACCCCGTTCTCGAGCTCTGCCCGCCCACCCCAGGCACCTCCCCGTCCTTTGTTGGGGGCTGCCCCCCGTCATTGGGGTCTCTGCCGTTTTTGGGTCTGCCCCTCAACTTTAGGGTCCCCCCTGCCCGGGGTGTCCCCGCTGCTCTGGGGTCCCTCGGGGGCGGTGACAGAAGTGAAGCAGCTCCTTGTGCCCACCCCCCCCCGTGTCTGAGAGGGGTTTTGGGGGCGCCCGGGGGGGGGGAGGGCAGGGGGAGCTGGAGGGGCCCTTTTGGGGTGGGGGGACTTTTGGGGTCCATGACACCCCCAAAGAACCGACTGCTCCCTGTCCCCTTTCCCTGCCCACCCCTGTCCCCACGCCTGGCCTTGACAAAGCCCCCAAAGCAGCCCCCCAAAAACAGCCCCCCTATAACAGCCCCCCAAAGTAGC